>NC_084747.1:47504371-47576871 GCF_033978785.1 Entelurus aequoreus | reverse complement strand
CAGAAGGGTCATTTATTTACTACAGCGAGTACAAGGCATCTATCGGGATTCATTACAGAGGGTTTTTGTTTGTTTTTCACACATATACATCATTCAAGTGTATTGAATATTACAATTAATATTTACTGATACACTACCGTTCAAAAGTTTGGGGTCACATTGAAATGTCCTTATTTTCAATGAAGATAACTTTAAACTAGTCTTAACTTTAAAGAAAGACACTCTATACATTGCTAATGTGGTAAATGACTATTCTAGCTGCAAATGTCTGGTTTTTGGTGCAATATCTACATAGGTGTATAGAGGCCCATTTACAGAAACTATCACTCCAGTGTTCTAATGGTACAGTAGGCTAATTGATGATTAGAAAACCCTTGTGCAATCATGTTCACACATCTGAAAACAGTTTAGCTCGTTACAGAAGCTTCAAAACTGACCTTCCTTCGAGCAGATTGAGTTTCTGGAGCATCACATTTGTGGGGTCAATTAAACGCTCAAAATGGCCAGAAAAAGAGAACTTTCATCTGAAACTCGACAGTCGATTCTTGTTCTTAGAAATGAAGGCTATTCCACAAAATTGTTTGGGTGACCCCAAACTTTTGAACGGTGGTGTATATTTTGTATTGCATAGCCTATAGCAGGGGTCAACAACCCAAAATGTTGAAAGAGCCATATTGGACCAAAAATACAAAAAGCGTCTGGAGCCGCAAAAAATGTAAAGCCTTATATAAGGATTCAAATGAAGGCAACACATGATGTAAGTGTCTATATTAGCCTACTATCAAAATGACTATGTGTCGCAGGCTCATGCAAATCTTTGTTGACAGAAATTGTTAGAATCATTTGATCTAAGTTATCACAAAAACGTTGTGTTTCAATGAGTTCCCAGCGAGAAGCAAAAACATGTCTTTGAACCTACCAAGAAGGCTTGTAAAAACTCCACTGTGTAGGATGGGAAGCAACATGAAGGGGTTTCTGTTTTCTTTCATGTATTGTGTAATCAACAGAAAGATATTGTTTTAACCCAAGGACTACAAAGCGGAGAGAAGGCAGGATCTGCCCAAGTTCCAGACGACCTCTTTTTGAACCTCCTTTTCCAACTGTTTTACGTTTTTCTGTGAACTGTTTGCGACCTTTTCTGTGAACTGTTTACGACCCTCGTCCCTTAGAAAAAACGGTGGCCTTGTGGTCAGGGAAGGTCCAAATAAAAGAAGGAAGCGTGCAATCTTTTGGCAGAGCGTGCTGGAGACTGTCCAAGAGTACAGACCAGACATTTCTCCTCAAATTGAGCCAAATTGAATTCTGTCTCTGTTTGATTCTTTGATTCTTGTCTCGTTTAATAGATGTCATCAGTGTTTGAACCTGACAGAAATGTTGAAATGTAATATTTATTCTACACATTTTTACAACATTGGAAAACATTACTAAAACGGAGGCTTTTCAGAGGGTGAGATAACTCCTGGAAATGACTGGCTTAGAATGAACCTACCAAGAAGGCTTGTAAGAACTCCACTGTGTAGGATGGGAAGCAACATGAAGGGGTTTCTGTTTTCTTTCATGTATTGTGTAATCAACAGAAAGATATTGTTTTAACCCAAGGACTACAAAGCGGAGACAAGGCAGGATCTGCCCAAGTTCCAGACGACCTCTTTTTGAACCTCCTTTTCCAACAGTTTTACGTTTTTCTGTAAACTGTTTACGACCTTTTCTGTGAACTGTTTACGACCCTCGTCCCTTAGAAAAAACGGTGGCCTTGTGGTCAGGGAAGATCCAAATAAAAGAAGGAAGCGTGCAATCTTTTGGCAGAGCGTGCTGTAGACTGTGCAAGAGTACAGACCAGACGTTTCTCCTCAACTTGAGCCAAATTGAATTCTGTCTCTGTTTAATTCTTTGCTTCTTGTCTTGTTTAATAGAGACATCATCAGTGTTTGAACCTGACAGAAATGTTGAAATGTACCGTATTTTTAAGTCGCACCGGAGTATAAGTCGCACCTGCCGAAAATGCATAATAAAGAAGGAAAAAAACATATAAATCGCACTGGAGCCCGGCCAAACTATGAAAAAAACTGCGACTTATAGTCCGAAAAATACGGTAATATTTATTCTACCCATTTTTACAACATTGGAAAACATTACTAAAACGGGGGCTTTTCAGAGGGTGAGATAACTCCTGGAAATGACTGGCTTAGAATGGCCAAAGGTAAAGATGTGTGTGCTCAAGTTGAAGGAAAGGGAAACTACAAATAAAATTAGCTCAAATATACCTAAAATACAAGGCATAATGATGCAATATGTACATACAGCTAGCATAAATAGCATGTTAGCATCGATTAGCTTGCAGTCATGCAGTGCAGATTAGCACTCTACACAAGTCAATAACCTTTGTGCATTCACGCACGGCATAAAACGTTTGGTGGACAAAAATGAGACAAAGAAGGAGCGGCATAAAAAAAAGTATTTCTGTGGCAGCGCCAAGGAGAGCTGTACGTGCAAACAAACTACGGTGCGTTCAAGGACCTCCGAAATCAGGACAAAATGGCGCCGGCCCAATACTCTCATCAGTGAAGCATGTATAACATAAACAATTAGGAAGGTTTGTCTTCTCACGAAAAGGTACTCATTCATCAAGTGTTTTATCTGAGGAATGTTCCTCTCTCCGGCTGCTTGACCAGAACAGGAAGGAGAACATGGACGTCTTCCCCTCACCTGAGGAGGAGAGTCTCTAATAACGTGGAGGACGCGGTGTGGAAAAGTGTCCTGTCTTCTCCCGGGCTTCAAGCATGCGAGTCGTCCGCCGTACTTTAATTGCACTTCTAAGCTGATGCGATGGCCCGCCGCTCTATTACGTCGCGCCTGGCTATGTCGGAAGCGTCTGCTGGGGTCGCTCGTCACTCTGGGGGAGAAATTCAATTACCTCCCCTTTTTCTCTCTACAAAGTCACTGCCCTGACCGGCCCGCCGATGACTGATGTCTGGAGGAGGAGGCGGCGGAGGAAGACGGAAGGTGGGTGGGAGTCATCAAAGTGGGACACAATGGAGATGAAACGGAAGAATAAGAAATCGCTGATTTGACATCCAGCATCCGAGCAGTTTGTCCTTCACGGACGCTGGATGTCACAACCCAGAAACAAGATTATTGTTTTTATTGGACATCAAATAACATCCAAATGAATGGATCTTTCTGGTCGTAAAGCCTCCTAAAACAATCTCATCTTGGAGCTGTAAATCTCTCTCTTTATTGATCGTCACATATGACTTTTTTTTTCTTCCAAAAGTTGCCTTCCATAAAAGGCAAATAAACACACGTGCAAAGCATACCGAGGATGGTGGCTGGAGCAGATTTTTTTTTTTTGGTTTAACCTCTTAAGGCCCAAGATGTTTGTTTACGCGCTTTTTTTTAATTTTTCTTTGCTATTTGGGCTTATTGGACCCTAATTAGAATAAAAATTAGGGATGTCCGATGATATCGGCCTGCCGATATTATCGGCCGATAAATGCGTTAAAATGTAATATCGGAAATTATCGGTATCGTTTTTTTTATTATCTGTATCGTTGTTTTTTTTTTTTGTTTTTTTTATTAAATCAACATAAAAAACACAAGATACACTTACAATTAGTGCACCAACCCAAAAAACCTCCCTCCCCCCATTTCTTTCTGTTATCAATATTCTGGTTCCTACATTATGTATCAATATATATCAATACAGTCTGCAAGGGATACAGTCCGTAAGCACACATGATTGTGCGTGCTGCTGGTCCACTAATAGTACTAACCTTTAACAGTTAATTTTACTCATTTTCATGAATTACTAGTTTCTATGTAACTGTTTTTATATTGTTTTACTTTCTTTTTTATTCAAGAAAATGTTTTTAATTTAGTTATCTTATTTTATAATTTTTTTTAAAAAGTACCTTATCTTCACCATACATGGTTGTCCAAATTAGGCATAATAATGTGTTAATTCCACGACTGCATATATCGGATAATATCGGTATCGGTTGATATCGGTATCGGTAATTAAAGAGTTGGACAATATCGGAATATCGGATATCGGCAAAAAGCCATTATCGGACATCCCTAATAAAAACTAAAAATCATCTTTTGATATGAAGTACAAACCCCGTTTCCATATGAGTTGGGAAATTGTGTTAGATGTAAATATAAACGGAATACAATGATTTGCAAATAATTTTCAACCCATATTCAGTTGAATATGCTACAAAGACAACATATTTGATGTTCAAACTGATAAACTTTTTTTTTTTTTTTGCAAATAATCATTAACTTTAGTATTTGATGCCAGCAACACGTGACAAAGAAGTTGGGAAAGGTGGCAATAAATACTGATAAAGTTGAGGAATGCTCATCAAACACTTATTTTGAACACCCCACAGGTGAACAGGCAAATTGGGAACAGGTGGGTGCCATGATTGGGTATAAAAGTAGATTCCATGAACAAACAAGGATGGGGCGAGGGTCACCACTTTGTCAACAAATGCGTGAGCAAATTGTTGAACAGTTTAAGAAAAACCTTTCTCAACCAGCTATTGCAAGGAATTTCGGGATTTCACCATCTACGCTCCGTGATATCATCAAAGGGTTCAGAGAATCTGGAGAAATCACTGCGCGTAAGCAGGTAAGCCTGTGACCTTCCATCCCTCAGGCTGTACTGCATCAACAAGCGACATCAGTGTGTAAAGGATATCAACACATGGGCTCAGGAACACTTCAGAAACCCACTGTCAGTAACTACAGTTGGTCGCTACATCTGTAAGTGCAAGTTAAAACTCTCCTATGCAAGGCGAAAACCGTTTATCAACAACACCCAGAAACGCCGTCGGCTTCACTGGGCCTGAGCTCATCTAAGATGGACTGATACAAAGTGGAAAAGTGTTCTGTGGTCTGACGAGTCCACATTTCAAATTGTTTTTGGAAACTGTGGACGTCGTGTCTTCCGGACCAAAGAGGAAAAGAACCATCCGGATTGTTATAGGTGCAAAGTTGAAAAGCCAGCATGTGTGATGGTATGGGGGTGTATTAGTGCCCAAGACATGGGTAACTTACACATCTGTGAAGGTGCCAATAATGCTGAAAGGTACATACAGGTTTTGGAGCAACATATGTTGCCATCCAAGCAACGTTACCATGGACGCCCCTGCTTATTTCAGCAAGACAATGCCAAGCCACGTGTTACATCAACCTGGCTTCATAGTAAAAGAGTGCGGGTACTAGACTGGCCTGCCTGTAGTCCAGACCTGTCTCCCATTGAAAATGTGTGGCCCATTATGAAGCCTAAAATAGCACAAGGGAGACCCCCGGACTGTTGAACAACTTAAGCTGTACATCAAGCAAGAATGGGAAATAATTCCACCTGAGAAGCTTCAAAAATGTGTCTTCTCAGTTCCCAAACGTTTACTGAGTGTTGTTAAAAGGAAAGGCCACGTAACACAGTGGTGAACATGCCCTTTCCCAACTACTTCGGCACGTGTTGCAGCCATGAAATTCTAAGTTAAATATTATTTGCAAAAAAAAAAAAAAAGTTTATGAGTTTGAACATCAAATATGTTGTCTTTTTAGCATATTCAACTGGATATGGGTTGAAAATGATTTGCAAATCATTGTATTCCGTTTATATTTACATCTAACACCGTTTCCCAACTCATATGGAAACAGGGTTTGTACTTGAGGCGTCGTGGGCCCAGTCAGCGAAACGTCCATGAAAACCCTAATGATGCGTCTGCCCAGCCTGCAGCAACATAGATAACAAGTCAGTGTCTTTAAGTTTTCAACACGGGAGGTAGAAGGTGGCACTCTGGATTTTAACATCTTGTCCTGTGTATTTGGAAACATTGCCGTCTGAGAAGTGTTGTATCCCAAGTAGCTGCAATCGCGCGTTTTCTTATCTTAAGGTATTCATGTGTGATTTCCACAAGCGTCTGTACATGTAGAAGAATGAGAAACACGGGCATGTCTGGATGACTCTCCTCCATATTTCCAGTGGGTTACGAAACCGCTTTATTATGAAGCTGGCTGTGGCGCGTTCTTTCTGACGTCACTTCCTGTGTGGGGCGCGGTCTTTCTGGCGTCACTTCCTGTGTGGGGCGCGGTCTTTCTGGCGTCACTTCCTGTGTGGGGCGCGGTCTTTCTGGCGTCACTTCCTCTCCGAACTCACTTTGTTAACGTTCAATGAGTCCATACAGAGCTAAGAGCCGAAGATTCAAGAAATAGACGGCGCACTTACCCGTGTAAAAAATTATCCAAGGAGGGGAACCTCAAACGGACAGAATTTCTAGGCGCAGTCAAGGCATTGAGGGCATCCGGTTTGGTGGCTGCAGGATTATGGTCTCTGCTTTTTGCAGATGATGTGGTCCTGATGCTTTCATCTGGCCAGGATCTTCAGCTCTCACTGGATCGGTTCGCAGCCGAGTGTGAAGCGACTGGGATGAGCATCAGCACCTCCAAGTCCGAGTCCATGGTTATCGCCCGGAAAAAGGGTGGAGTGCCATCTCCGGGTTGCGGAGGAGACCCTGCCCCAAGTGGAGGAGTTCAAGTACCTCGGAGTCTTGTTCACGAGTGAGGGAAGAGTGGATCGTGAGATCGACAGGCGGATCGGTGCGGCGTCTTCAGTAATGCGGACGCTGTATCGATCCAATGTGGTGAAGAAGGACCTGAGCCGGAAGGCAAAGCTCTCAATTTACCGGTCGATCTACGTTCCCATCCTCACCTATGGTCATGAGCTTTGGGTTATGACCGAAAGGACGAGATCACGGGTAAAAGCGGCCGAAATGAGTTTCCTCCGCCGGGTGGCGGGGCTCTCCCTTAGAGATAGGGTGAGAAGCTCTGTCATCCGGGAGGAGCTCAAAGTAAAGCCGCTGCTCCTCCACATGGAGAGGAGCCAGATGAGGTGTTTCGGGCATCTGGTCAGGATGCCACCCGAACACCTCCCTAGGGAGGTGTTTAGCGCACGTCCGACCGGTAGGAGGCCACGGGGAAGACCCAGGACACGTTGGGTAGACTATGTCTCCCGGCTGGCCTGGGAACGTCTCGGGATACCCCGGGAAGAGCTGGACGAAGTGGCTGGGGAGAGGGAAGTCTGGGCTTCCCTGCTTAGGCTGCTACCCCCGCGACCCGACCTCGGATAAGCGGTAGAAGATGGATGGATTGATGGATGGATGGAGGGAACCTTAAACGATGATTTAGTGTGGCTGACACGGGGCTTAGGCTAAATACTTATTCGTTTAAGGGGTTATCCGGCTTAGTGTAGGTTTGGGTAAGGCTATATTGGAATCAGAAGGGGAGTCATTAGCAGTCAAATACATGGCAGTTACACCCGCTGTGGCAGCCAAACGGATGTTTCTTGAGAGTTTTCCTTCTGTTTCGTAGCTCTTTAGGGGTGAATTTAGATTATCAAAATGGCAAACTGCCAACTCGTCGTCAAACACTCAGCTTGGCCCGGCCTACCGTTTTTTTGGTTTTTTTTGCCTTGACGTTTTTTTATTCAAAAGCATTCCTGCTAAGTGCTTTCTGTTGTTTGAAAAATAAAAAATAAAAGCCCTCGGCCAGGCCTCAATTTTATCCCGCCGAGAGAGAGAGAGCGGTTACAGGAATCAAAGCTACATCACAGTTGTCACAACTGTTTAATGCCGTATCATGGCGCCATCGTGTCAATGGAGGAGTATAATGCAGCTTTTCATGAAGACGGCGCCGCTTTACTCCGCTAAATAGAAGAGATGAGGCGGATGACATTAGCCCTCGTAAAAGAATCAATTTTATATTAGCAGATGAAGGTTATATTCCAGCCAAAAAAAGACTGTGTGACAAATTGTTAAATGATGACAGCTCCAAGCCATCGCATTGTAACATTTTTCTCCCCTGAAATTGGGTATTATGACTATTCACACATTTACTTGCCAATAAATCACTCGATCTGCAAAGCAGCCCATTCTGATTGATAATTAATCGTGTCATAATAATAATAATAATAATAATAATAATAGCTTTTATTTGTAAAAAGCACTTTATATTGAGTAAACAATCTCAAAGTGCTACAGTGTATTAAAAATAAATAAATAAATAAAAAAAGATGATAAAGAAATAAATACAAATAAAAACTACAACAGCCAAATAGCTCTAGCTAGTATGCACATATCTAAAAAAAAAGGCTTTTTAAAAAAAAAAAAAAAAAGAAGGGCTTTTAAGCCTTTTTTAAAAGCATACACAGTCTGTGGTGCCCTCAGGTGGTCAGGGAGAGCGTTCCACAGACTGGGAGCGGTCATGCAGATATAGAAGCAAAATGGTGTGCACTACATGGCTGCAACCAGCAGAGGCGCTGTTGATTCTTGGCTCTCCCCCAACTAGTTCGGCCAAAAGAAGGACAACATGACTTTATCTATGCAGAGTTTAGCTACGGCAGCACGAAAAACAGGCATTATAATTAGAGATGTCCGATAATATCGGCCGGCCGATATTATCGGCCGATAAATGCTTTAAAATGTAATATCGGAAATTATCGGTATCGTTTTTTTTATTATCGGTATCGGTTTTTTTTGTTTGTTTGTTTTTTTTGTTTTTTTATGAAATCAACATAAAAAACACAAGATGCACTTACAATTAGTGCACCAACCCAAAAAACCTCCCTCCCCCATTTACACTCATTCACACAAAAGGGTTGTTTCCTTCTGTTATTTTATATTGTGGTTCCTACATTATATATCAATATATATATCAATACAGTCTGCAAGGGATACAGTCCGTAAGCACACATGATTGTGCGTGCTGCTGGTCCACTAATAGTACTAACCTTTAACAGTTAATTTTACTAATTTTCATTAATTACTAGTTTCTATGTAACTGATTTTATATTGTTTTACTTTCTTTTTTATTCAAGAAAATGTTTTTAATTTATTTATCTTATTTTATTTTATTAATTTAAAAAAAAAAGGACCTTATCTTCACCATACCTGGTTGTCCAAATTAGGCATAATAATGTGTTAATTCCACAACTGTATATATCAGTATCGGTATCGGTTGATATCGGTATCGGTAATTAAAGAGTTGGACAATATCGGAATATCGGATATCGGCAAAAAGCCATTATCGGACATCCCTAATTATAATTAATTAATCGACAATTAATCGCATGAAATTGAGTCTTGATTAATCAGTGATTGTGGAGGGGGGCGTGGCCTGCGGGCCTGCAGCGAAGCGGGGTGTGTCAGGGCCGGCCTCGAAGTCAGCGATGGGTGCGTAGTTGTTATTTAATCACCTGTCGCTCTGTATAGGCAGCAACTGGGAGGAGAGACGTGGCTGGAGATGGAGGGAGAGCACGAGCCAGAGCGAGAGCGGAAAAAGACAATTGCAGAAAAGCAACCCAGAGACTTGATCTGCAAAATAAAGCTGTATTGTAAACAATGAAACGGGCTCGCCTGGAAATGCTTGGTGGTCAGGAGGACCCACTGGAAGGCAGGCCGGACCACCTGAGGCGGAAGAGGCCTGTCCTGGCACACCTCGCTTCGCTGCAGGCCCGCAGGCCACGCCCCCCCTCCACAGTGATATTAATTCACTTTCAATTAGTTTGGTGTAGGGTTGTACGGTATACCGGTATTAGTATAGTACCGCGATACTAATGAAACATTTTCGGTACTATACCGCGTCTGAAAGGTAGCTTCACTACACACTGATGTCAAAATGTAAAGAAACGCCATTGGCGGATCTACACCTAACATCCACTGTAATGATACCAAGTACAGTAGCGTATCTAGTTGATACTACTATGATAACGTCAATATTTTTTGGCATCACAACATCTTCTTTCGTTTTTTTAATATTTATTTTATGTTTATAAACTCATGAAATATGTCCCTGGACTTTGAATATGACCAATGTATGATCCTGTAACGACTTGGTATCGGATTGATACCCAAATTCGTGGTATCATCCAAAACGAATGTAAAGTATCAAACAACAGAAGAATAAATGATTAGTATATATTAACATAAGTGTAGATAGAACATGTTAAGAGAGAAAGTAAGCAGATATTAACAGTAAATGAACAAGTGGATTAATAATTCATTTGCTACCACTTGTCCTTAATAATTCTGACAAAATAATAGAATGGAAAATGACACGATATATTACTGCATATGTCAGCAAACTAAATTAGGAGCCTTTGTTTGTTTACTTACTAATAAAAGACAAGTTGTCTTGTATGTTCACTATTTTATTTAAGGACAAACTTGCAATAAGAAACATATGTTTAATTTACCATAAGATTTTTTGTTAAAATAAAGCCAATAATGCAGTTTTTTGTGGTCCCGTTATTTAGAAAAGTACCGAAATAATTTTGGTACCGGTACAAGTATCGGGACAACACTATTTTGGTGTCTAAAGAAGGACCGTAAGACATGAGCTACAGGATGTTTAGTTACTTTGAATCCTTGCTTGGCAAGGGCATAAATCAATAAACCATTCATTACTAATTAACTGATTGTTGATTAATCCTGCCTAGATGCTATTTAGTGAAAACCGTGTGCACGACATGGCTGCTGTTTAGTCTGTCTCCAGCTATTTGCTGTCTAAAGAAGTCCAACATGATCCATAGTGGATCTAACATAATAGTGAGAGTCCAGTCCATAGTGGATCTTACATAATAGTGAGAGTCCAGTCCATAGTGGATCTAACATAATAGTGAGAGTCCAGTCCATAGTGGATCTAACATAATAGTGAGAGTCCAGTCCATAGTGGATCTTACATAATAGTGAGAGTCCAGTCCATAGTGGATCTAACATAATAGTGAGAGTCCAGTCCATAGTGGATCTAACATAATAGTGAGAGTCCAGTCCATAGTGGATCTAACATAATAGTGAGAGTCCAGTCCATAGTGGATCTAACATAATAGTGAGAGTCCAGTCCATAGTGGATGTAACATAATAGTGAGAGTCCAGTCCATAGTGGATGTAACATAATAGTGAGAGTCCAGTCCATAGTGGATCTAACATAATAGTGAGAGTCCAGTCCATAGTGGATCTAACATAATAGTGAGAGTCCAGTCCATAGTGGATCTAACATAATAGTGAGAGTCCAGTCTATAGTGGATCTAACATAATAGTGAGAGTCCAGTCCATAGTGAGAGTCCAGTCCATAGTGGATCTTACATAATAGTGAGAGTCCAGTCCATAGTGGATCTAACATAATAGTGTGAGAGTCCAGTCCATAGTGGATCTAACATAATACTGTGAGAGTCCAGTCCATAGTGGATCTAACATAATAGTGAGACTCCAGTCCATAGTGGATCTAACATAATAGTGAGAGTCCAGTCCATAGTGGATCTAACATAATAGTGAGAGTCCAGTCCATAGTGGATCTAACATAATAGTGAGAGTCCAGTCCATAGTGGATCTAACATAATAGTGTGAGAGTCCAGTCCATAGTGGATCTAACATAATAGTGAGAGTCCAGTCCATAGTGGATCTAACATAATAGTGAGAGTCCAGTCCATAGTGGATCTAACATAATAGTGAGAGTCCAGTCCATAGTGGATCTAACATAATAGTGAGAGTCCATATGACAACTGAAATAATGTAATCTCCTCTCTTAATTTAAATAAATTCACCATTAGTGTTAGGTTGATTTTATTGTATTAATAATTTGTAAAGCACTTTGAAATTCCCCGTATAAATAAACTTGCTTTGCCCAATTGTCAGTAATTACCTGAAAGCCTTTTTTTGCTGACCGTATTGCAACATTTGATGTTCAGTAGTACCTTTGATAACTCTTCATAAATCTCCATAATATCTGGAATCGAAGGGAAAAAGATGCAATAAGGGTTATTCAGGAGAGACACTCAAGACGTATTGTTATGACGAATAATCAAATGTGTTCATGCAAAGGTTGCCTTAACAGAAAGCTTCAGAGACAATCAGCAATCGGAAGCAGCAACCTGTAATTTACCTCTTTATATCACCGACTCAATGATGCGTTATATGTAGCCGGGTGCCCGCCCACGCACTGAAAACACAATCGAGCGCCGGGTCTCCGGCGCGGCCATGCGAGTGACCCCGCAATAAGGCGCCAAGAATGTGCCTGCTTGGATTCCCAGAGTCCGGTTGTGTCTCCATTGATTGATCCACTTACCCTTGAGGGAGCAGGACTGTTTAGCGACTGTGGCGGACACACTGAGTCATAAAGGGACAGGATGTCAATGAGCAATAAAGACTCGTATAAAAATGATCTCTCCCCCCGGTGCTGCAGCTCTAATTTCATTCCCATCATATACATCAGGAGGTAGTTTGACCGTGTCAAAGTAGCACACCTTCACGGGCGGGTAACACATTCGACCCCTGGCTGTGAACGCTGGCTGACATCAGCCTCGTCCGCTGATCAAGAGGAAAGGGGATTGAACCTTTCACCTTTGTACTGTGGTCTTCCTCCTCGCTTTGGTGGCTTGTAGTTGGCTCGCGAGATCGTTCAATTCCTGCTGTCTTCCTTTCATTTTGCGTGCACTTCCTGTGCATGAGTAAGGTCTTGGTGACTCAGAGAACCACACAAAAAAAAACATCCACTTACACTGCAAAAAGTCAGTGTTCAAAAACAAGAAAAAAAAAATACAAAAATGAGGGGTATTTTATTTGACCTAAGCAAAATTATCTGCCAATAGAACAAGAAAATTTGGCTTGTCAAGACTTTCCAAAACAAGTAAAATTAGCTAACCTCAATGAACCCCAAAATACCTTAAAGGCCTACTGAAATGAATTTTTTTTATTTAAACGGGGATAGCAGATCTATTCTATGTGTCATACTTGATCATTTCGCGATATTGCCATATTTTTGCTGAAAGGATTTAGTAGAGAACAACGACAATAAAGATTGCAACTTTTGGTATCTGATAAAAAAAAGGCTTGCACCTACCGGAAGTAGCGTGACGTAGTCAGTTGAACATATACGCAAAGTTCCCTATTGTTTACAATGATGGCCGCATGAAGTGAGAGAGATTCGGACCGAGAAAGCAACAATTTCCCCATTAATTTGAGCGAGGATGAAAGATTTGTGGATGAGTAAAGTGCAAGTGAAGGACTAGTGGGGAGTTGAAGCTATTCAGATAGGGAAGATGCTGTGAGAGCCGGGGGTGACCTGATATTCAGCTGGGAATGACTACAACAGTAAATAAACACAAGACATATATATACTCTATTAGCCACAACACAACCAGGCTTATATTTAATATGCCACAAATTAATCCTGCATAATAACACCTGCGTGTTTGTTATGCTAGCTCCTAGCTCCTCTGCTAGCTCCTAGCTCCATAGAACACGCCAATACAATTCAAACACCTGATCAACACACACAATCACTCAGCCCAAAAGACCGTTCACCTAACCCAAGGTTCATAAAGCTTATATATTTTTAAAAAGTTACGTACGTGACGCGCACGTACGGTACGGTACGTGTTATGCTAGCTCCTAGCTCCTCTGCTAGCTCCTAGCTCCATAGAACACGCCAATACAATTCAAACACCTGATCAACACACACAATCACTCAGCCCAAAAGACCGTTCACCTAACCCAAGGTTCATAAAGCTTATATATTTTTAAAAAGTTACGTACATACGCAAAAAAAAGCCAAAGCTGCATACTCACAGTAGCACGTCTGCGTCTTTGTCATCCAAATCAAAGTAATCCTGGTAAGAGTCTGTGTTGTCCCAGTTCTCTACAGGCGTCTGTGTATCCAAGTCAAAAGTCCTCCTGGTTAGAGTCTCTGTTATCCGAGTTCTTCCATCTTGACTGCATCTTTCGGGAATGTAAACAAAGAAGCGCCGGCTGTGTACTGTTGTGGCTGACTACGTTCGAAAAATACGTCCATTTCGCACCGACAACTTTCTTCTTTGCTTGCTCGGCTTCCTTCTCCATAATGCAATGAACATGATTGCAACAGATTCACGAACACAGATGTCCAGAATACTGTGGAATTATGAAATGAAAACAGAGCTTTTTCGTATTGGCTTCAATGTGGAAGGCATACCCGTGTTCGCCGGTCTACGTCACGCGCATACGTCATCCTCAGAGGCGTTTCGAACCGGAAGTTTAGCGGCAAATTTAAAATGTCACTTTATAAGTTAACCCGGCCGTATTGGCATGTGTTATAATGTTAAGATTTCATCATTGATATATAAACTATCAGACTGCGTGGTCGGTAGTAGTGGGTTTCAGTAGGCCTTTAAAGCAGGGGTGTCCAAACTTTTTCCACTGAGGGCCGCATTCTGAATAATCAAAGCAAGCAGGGGCCATTTTGATATTTTTTATTTTAAAAACCAATACAATATACACTACCGTTCAAAAGTTTGGGGTCACATTGAAATGTCCTTATTTTTGAAGGAAAAGCACTGTACTTTTCAATGAAGATAACTTTAAACTAGTCTTAACTTTAAAGAAATACACTCTATACATTGCTAATGTGGTAAATGACTATTCTAGCTGCAAATGTCTGGTTTTTGGTGCAATATCTACATAGGTGTATAGAGGCCCATTTCCAGCAACTATCACTCCAGTGTTCTAATGGTACAATGTGTTTGCTCATTGGCTCAGAAGGCTAATTGATGATTAGAAAAGCCTTGTGCAATCATGTTCACACATCTGAAAACAGTTTAGCTCGTTACAGAAGCTACAAAACTGACCTTCCTTTGAGCAGATTGAGTTTCTGGAGCATCACATTGGTGGGGTCAATTAAACGCTCAAAATGGCCAGAAAAAGAGAACTTTCATCTGAAACTCGACAGTCTATTCTTGTTCTTAGAAATGAAGGCTATTCCACAAAATTCTTTGGGTGACCCCAAACTTTTGAACGGTAGTGTATGTATAAAAAATATACATTTAGTCCTCCACTCAGGCTTGATCCCGGGGACCCCAAAGGGTTTTGGTCAAAAAAATTATAAAAAATGTGTCATTATTCAGTATTATTATTTTTATTATTATTCAAGTTTTAAATCTCTAGATCAGTGGTTCTCAAATGGGGGTACGCGTACCTCTGGGGGTACTTGAAGGTATACCACGGGGTACGTGAGATTTTTTTTAAATGTCTGTCAAAAAGAACTGTGAAAAGAAATGCAACAATGCAATATTCAGTGTTGACAGCTAGATTTTTTGTGGACATGTTCCATAAATATTGATGTTAAAGATTTATTTTTTTGTGAAGAAATGTTTAGAATTAAGTTCATGAATCCAGATGGATCTCTATTACAATCCCCAAAGAGGGCACTTTAAGTTGATGATTACTTCTATGTGTAGAAATCTTTATTTATAATTGAATCACTTGTTTATTTTTCAACAAGTTTTTAGTTATTTTTATATATTTTTTTCCAAATAGTTCAAGAAAGACCACAACAAATGAGCAATATTTTTGCACTGTTATACAATTTAATAAATCAGAAACTGATGACATAGTGCTGTATTTTACTTCTTTATCTCTTTTTTTCAACCAAAAATGCTTTGCTCTGATTAGGGGGTACTTGAATTAAAAAAATGTTCACAGGGGGTACATCACTGAAAAAAGGTTGAGAACCACTGCTCTAGATCAACATTAGGTCTATCTGTCAATATAACGCTTTTAAAGATTTAAGTTGTATGCTCTTTTTGTCAAAGAAAACCCTGTTTTTTTATGGAAAAAATACAAAATATGCAATATTTTCACACAATAAAATTTTTAAGTGGAATATTTGAGTTTATATAATAATTGGAGCCTTAAAAAGGTCAATAACTCATAACAACATTGATTTTAATTCATTCATATTTTTTGAGCAATGACACTTAAAAACAAATCACACTAAAAGTATTGGGGATCCAAATAATTATAGTGTTAAAAAATAAATTCTATTTTTTTTTTACTGTTTACTTTTAACACAATAATCTCGAGATCAACTTCAGATCAATCCGTCAATTATAACTTTTATTGTTGTGTATGTTTTTCGTTTGTTCGTTTTAGGAACTTTAAAAAAACAGCTCAGTTTTTTATTTGGCAAACACAAAATATGCAACATTTTCCCCCAAAATATCTCAAATGTGACGTAATTGGAGCCTTGAATAGGTCAATAATTCATAATGACATTGATTTTGATTCTTTTTTTTTTTTTTAAAGAAAGAAACAGCCTGCATGGCAGCTTTGTGTTATTAGAGTAAACATTGCGACATTTTCTTGTTACATTTCAGCTGTTTGCTCTTTTATACCACTTATCATGTTTTACATTTTTTTCTATCGTATTTTTAAAATGTGCCGTGGGGCCGTTAAAAAATGACCTGCGGGCCACAAATGGCTCCCGGGCCGCACTTTGGACACCCCTGCCTTAAAATAAGTATATTCTCACTAATAACAAGTGCACTTTTCTTGATAGAAAAAAAAGGAGACCTTTTAGCTCAATATGTTGAAAAATATTCTAAAATGAAGTAAATGCTAGTGCCATTATCTTGACATAATGATATGCGCTCGGCATCATGATTTTTTTTTTCATGCTTGAAGTAAGAAATTATTACTTTAAAAAAGTAGTTTTATACTTGTGAGTGTTGATGACACAGCTTTGCAACAGTTGATATTCTAGTTTCAAGCATGTTTTACTCAATATAGGTCATCAAATCTCAGCAACAAGCTGTAATATCTTACTGACATCAGTCAGGACCAAAACCCTTAAAACAAGTAAAACACTTTAACATAAAATCTGCTTAGTGAGAAGAATTATCTTATCAGACAGAAAATAAGCAAATATCACCCTTATTTGAGATATTTCATCTTACTTAGATTTCAGTTTTTGCTGTGTGATACCAAGTAAACACTCTGATACACAATAATTACTAATTTTGTAAATACTACACTCTGTATCAGGGGCCTTGAACGTTTTCCAGGCCAACCACTCCTAAACTGATGGACAGAAGGACTCCTCTCTACTTACTGTATATATTTTGTATGAAATTATGATTGTATTTTACATTAAAATGGTCCTCAAGGCACTTTGTTATAATGCAATACTAACAATATTCAAACAACAGTATTCTGCCTCGAAGAGGTAGCTGGCAATTTAGATAGATAGAAGTTTTGTTTTGCTAATTACGGTAATCAACTTACTAACAAACCAACGCAAACAATTATATAACCTGACAAGGGTAAACATTGATTTGAACGTGATCATGTTCCATTGAATTCTAATGAGAATTGCCTTTTAAGAACATGTCTATTGGAGACACATGCATGAAAGATCCATGAAAATACATACACATGTTAAGAAGCAAAAAGTCACTCAAATGGAAAGAACTGAATTGACAAGCAGGATCGAAAATTGAATACAAATCCTGTCAATTCCCATGCATAGTCAAGAGGGCCTCTGGCTTTGCATAGTAGAGTTTTAACTTGCACTTACAGATGTAGCGACCAACTGTAGTTACTGACAGTGTTTTTTTTTAAGTGTTCCTGAGCCCATGTGGTGATATCCTTTACACGCTGATGTCGCTTTTTGATGCAGAACCGCCTGAGGGATCGAAGGTCCGTAATATCATCGCTTACGTGCAGTGATTTCTCCAGATTCTCTGAACCTTTTGATGATATTACAGACCGTAGATGGTGAAATCCCTAAATTCCTTGCAATAGCTCGTTGAGAAATGTTGTTCTTAAACTGTTCAACAATTTGCTGACGCCATTTGTTCACAAAGTGGTGACCCTCGCCCCATTCTTGTTTGTGAATGACTGAGCATTTCATGGAAGCTGCTTTTACACCCAATCATGGCACCCACCGGTTCTCAAGTTCCTCAGTGTTTGATGAGCATTCCTCAACTTTCTTAGTATTTTTTTTGCCACTTGTGCCAGCTTTTTTGAAACATGTTGCAGGCATCAAATTCCAAATAAGCTAATATTTGCCAAAAATAACAAAGTTTTCCAGTTGGAACGTTAGGTATCTTGTCTTTGCAGTCTATTCAATTGAATATACGTTGAAAAGGATTTGCAAATCATTGTATTGTTTTTATTTACCATTTACACAACATGCCAAATACACTGGTTTTGGGGTTTGTAAAAATTTATTTTTTTATTACTTTATTGCAATGCTTTATTGCAATGATTCCATAAAATGATACCAATATATTGTCCCTCAACGGTGCTCCTTTTTTAAATAATCAATCATTACAGTGAATGTCCTAAAAAAAAATATACATTAATAATAATAAAAAAATAAAAAAATAGGTCCACGAGAGAAGAAAAACAAAGAAAAAACTCCCAAACTTGCAATAAGAAACATGGACCACAATGGAAACAAGCCTTTTGGCTTTTTGTGCCATCCATTTGCCTTTTTAAAGCATTACATGGATTCAAATTCTTTAAGATGTCAATAAACTTCTCAATCAATCAATCAATAAAAAACATATGTTTAATGTACCCTAAGATTTTCTGTTAAAATAAAGCCAATAATGCAATTTTTTTGTGGTCCCCTTTATTTAGAAAAGTACCGAAAAGTACTGAAAAGTATCGAAATAATTTTGGTATCGGGGCAACACTGCTCTTATGCATGGATATACAGAGAATCATACTCATCCTAATTGTACAGCATACTGTCTCATACTGATTATTTCATAATTGAAATAGAGATGGCATGCTTACCTTATTTTACTATTTTGTTACACCTGCATGCATACTTGCCAACCTTGTGACCTCCGAATTCGGGATTTTTTATTTTTTTATTGGGGGGAGGCAGGGTTAAGGGGGGAGGAGTATATTTATAACTAGAATTCACTGAAATTCAATTATTTATAAATACTTGACTTTCAGTGAATTCTAGCTATATATATATATATATATATATATATATATATATATATATATATATATATATATATATATATATATATATATATATATATATATATATATATATATATATATATATATGTGTGTATTTTATTATATATATATATATATATATATATATATATATATATATATATATATATATATATATATATATATATATATATATATATATATATATATATATATATATATATATATATATATATATATATATATTGATGGAAGCAGATCAGAATCATATCGAGTGTCCTTGATTAGAGAGGCAGAGCGCTGTTGAGACTGCCATAACATTCCTACGATAAGGAGCACAGGGCAGTGCTGAGCTTGGGGGGACAGGAGGTGGAGGGGAAACCGATCTGGACCGGGCGAGGGAACGCTGGTGTACTAGATTGGTCTCACGTTTGTCCTCTAAGCTTGGAGAATAAACCACAAAATACCAACTTCTGCCTGGTGATTGAATATAAACATCAGCTTATTGCCATAAAAAGAATCTGGGAGAGACTAGCAATTTGAATTCCCCATTGGAGGAATGCTGGTCAACGCAACAATTTATATATATATATATATATATATATATATATATATATATATATATATATATATATATATATATATATATATATATATATATATATATATATATATATATATATAAAATAAATAACTGAATTTCGGTGTTCATTTATTTACACATATACACACACATAACACTCCTCTCTACTCATTGTTGTATTTGAAAGTGCAATGCTTTGCAGCCAGTAGCACAGCCTTTGAAGGAGCATAGGTATGGGCAGCATCTGTGAAATTTAATTTGCAGGAAAGGAGTGAGTTTAGGGTTGAATTGTCCATCCTCATTCTATTCTCTGTCACACTGCTTCGTCTCCTTCTTGTTGTGTGTGCAGTTGTGCACTCTCCAAAAGCCGTAGATGTTATAACGTGACTGGGCCGGCACGCTGTTTACATGAAGGAAAAGCGGACGTGACGACAGGCTGTCCTCACTCAGGTCCGCACGGACCTGGAGGGGGCGTGCCTTAAGTCCGGCTGGAAATCGGGAGAAATTCGAGAGAATGGTTGTCCCGGGAGATTTTTCGGGAGAGGCACTGAAATTCGGGAGTCTCCCGGAAAATTCGGGAGGGTTGGCAAGAATGCCTGCATGTCAGGTAATCCTAACAATCGTGAAACTGAATATTTCTATAAAAACAGTGGCCCAGTGTTCAAGAACGGAGGTTCCACTATGCCAGGGGTGTCCAAAGTGCGGCCCGGGGGCCATTTGCGGCCCGCAGGTCATGTTTTAACAGCCCCACGGCACATTTTAAAAATACAATATAAAAAATTTTAAAACGTAAAAGGTGGTATAAAAGAGCAAACAGGTGAAATGTAACAAGAAAATGTTGCAATGTTTACTCTTAATCACACAAAGCTGCCGCGCAGGCTGTTTCTTTCTTTAAAAAATAATAATGTATCAAAATCAATGTCATTATGAATTATTGACCTATTCAAGGCTCCAATTACGTCACGTTAAATATTCCACTTTGAGATATTTTTTGGGGGAAAATGTAGCATATTTTGTGTTGGCCATATAAAAAACGGAGCTGTTTTTTTTAAAGAAAGGCCTAAAACGAACAAACAAAAAACATAAACAACAATAAAACGTATATTTGACGGATAGATCTGAAGTTGATCTCGAGATTATTGTATTAAAAGTAAACAGTAAAAAAAATGTATAATTTATTTTTTTAACACTTTAATGAGTAGGACCCTTATGGATCCCCAATAATTTTAGTGTGATTTGTTTTTAAGTGTCATTGCTCAAAAATAATAATGAATTAAAATCAATGGTGTTATGAGTTATTGACCTTTTTAAGGCTCCAATTGTTATATAATCTCAAATATTCCACTTTAAAAAAATTATTGGGTGAAAATATTGCATATTTTGTTTTCTTTGACAAAAGGAGCATACAACTTAAATCTTTAAAAACATTATATTGACAGATAGACCTAATGTTGATCTAGACATTTAAAACTTCAATAATAATACAAATAATAATACTGAATAATGACACATTTTTAATATTTTTTTTACCAAAACCCTTTGGGGTCCCCGGGATCAGGCCTGAGTGGAGGCCTACATGTATATTTGTTATACATATAAATCAATAAAGTACTATCTATTGGTTTTTAAAATAAAAAAATATCAAAATGGCCCCCGCTTGCCTTGATTTGTCAGTGTGCAGCCCTCAGTGGAAAAAGTTTGGACACCCCCTGCACTATGTTATTGTATATTATATTTTGCCTCTGTGATGGCTGGCAGGCATCACAGTGTTATGTTGTTGTACAGTCATTGACTGCATTAGGAGGAGCTAGAGAGGTAGGACTTGATGTCATTTAGTGGATAAACAACAATAAAGCAAACAAAACTGAGCTTATCAGGCACCCTAGGAAGAGCAATACTGTTACATGGGAGTACACGGCTTTCTGGGTAACGAGCGATCCACTGCTGCTAATTAAGGAACAAAACGTTCTCCTTCCCCACCTTCCAAAACAGACTGGTGCAGTCACCATAAAGAAGCTGAGGCTTCATCTCCTATTCCGTTAGTTGAGAGAAGACGGTCGGTGCCCATAATGAGGGAGTGCGAAAATCAGCACATTTGGAGTGAAGACTAGTAATTAAAGCAGCAGTTTGCCATTGTGCATCGGAGGGGGGGGGGAATCCCATTAGGCTGTCGCAGGCAAATGTGAACGCCGGCCACCACTATCATTATAAACTACTGTAAGAGTGTTTGTGTTGGCTTTTTGTTTATTACACTCAATGATTTAGGCTGCTCCACACTTGTGGTTCGGTACCCACCCCCCAAAAACACAAAAGGACTTTTGCAGTTTGCTTAGCATTCGCAATTTTTTTGAAGCAGGGCTATTCAACTACGTAATGAAGAGGGCCGCCGTTTCAAGAGCCCAAGCTAGGTCTCAGGGGCCGGAGATCAAAATGTTTCTTTAGAAAGTGCCTCCACAGGTTATATTCCTTTGAGAGTGTGTTTACTTGTAACATCAGTCAATAAATTCATTATTCTGCCCTCGCTACTCGGGTCCAGCGTGTGCAACTAGACCGGGGGGTCGGCGAGCCGCATGCGGCTCTTTAGCGCCGCCCTAGTGGCTCTCTAGTGCTTTTGCAAAAATTTATGAAAAATGGAAAAAGATGAGGGGAAAAAAATATATTGTTTGTGTTAATATGGTTTCTGTAGGAGGACAAACATGACACAAAATTCCCTAATTGTTATTAAAGGCTTACTGAAATTATTATTTTTTTATTTAAACGGGAATAGCAGATCCATTCTATGTGTCATACTTGATCATTTCGCGATATTGCCATATTTTTGCTGAAAGGATTTAGTAGAGAAAATCGACGATAAAGTTCGCAACTTTTGCTCGCTGATAAAAAAAAGCTTTGCCTGTACCGGAAGTAGCGTGACGTCACAGGAGCTAGTATTCCTCACAATTCCCCGTAGTTTACAATGGAGCGAGAGAGATTCGGACCGAGAAAGTGATGATTACCCCATTAATTTGAGCGAGGATGAAGGATTTGTTGATGAGGAACGTTACAGTGAATGACTTGAGAGACAGCGATGGACGTATCTTTTTTCGCTCTGACCGTAACTTAGGTACAAGCTGGCTCATTGGATTCCACACTCTCCTTTTTCTATTGTAGATCACAGATTTGTATTTTAAACTACCTCGGATACTATATCCTCTTGAAAATGAGAGTCGCGAACGCGAAATGGACATTCAGTGCCTTTTATCTCCACGACAATACATCGGCGAAATGCTTTAGCTACGAGCTAACGTGATAGCATCTTGCTTTAACTGCATTTAGAAACAAAAGAAATAAACCCCTGACTGGAAGGATAGATAGAAAATCAACAATACTATTAAACCGTGGACATGTAAATACACGGTTAATGCTTTCCAGGCTGGCGAAGGTTAACAATGCTGTGCTAACGACGCCATTGAAGCTAACTTAGCAATCGGACTGCACAGAGCTATGCTAAAAACATTAGCTCTCCACCTACGCCAGCCAGCCCTCATTTGCTCATCAACACCCGTGCTCACCTGCGTTCCAGCGATCGGCAGAAGGACGAAGGACTTCACCCGATGCGTTTGGCGGCCCGGAGACGTAGGAAGTCAAGGTGAAGTCGGCGGCTAGCGCGGCTAGCGCGGCTAGCGCGGCTAGCGCGGCTAGCGCGGCTAACGCTCCAACAAAGTCCTCCTGGTTGTGTTGCTGTAGTCCGCTGCTAATACACTGATCCCACCTACAACCTTCTTCTTTGCAGCCTTCATTGTTCATTAAAAAAATTGCAAAAGATGTCCAGAATTCTGTGGAATTATGAAATGAAAACAGAGCTTTTTGTATAGGATTCTACGGGGTACCATAACTTCCGTTACTCAGACTTCGTCACGCGCATACGTCATCATACCGCGATGTTTCAGCCGGATATTTCCCGGGAATTTTAAAATGCCACTTTATAAGTTAACCCGGCCGTATTGGCATGTGTTGCAATGTTAAGATTTCATCATTGATATATAAACTATCAGACTGCGTGGTCGGTAGTAGTGGCTTTCAGTAGGCCTTTAAGCACACTGTTTATACTAAACATGCTTCACTGATTCGAGTATTTGGCGAGCGTCGTTTTGTCCTACTAATTTTGGCGGTCCTTGAACTCACCCTAGTTTGTTTACATGTATAACTTTCTCCGACTTTCTAGGACGTGTTTTATGCCACTTCTTTTTCTGTCTTTGTCCACCAAACTTATAACGTTGTGCATGAATGCACAAAGGTGAGTTTTGAATTATTATTTGTTTCCTTCGTTTTATTTCTTCATACGTCTTCCTCTATTTAGGCTTGTATGACTGAAAGTAGAAACATACCAAAAGTATAACGTCTGTTGTGTATGTTAAATAAATAAAATAGAAGGTTTAGTGTTAATACACACAGTAAACATTGCACACATGTGGTTAAACCCAATTACGCCTAAGGTGTGGCTTTATTGCCCTCTGCTGGTCAAATCCAGCAAATACAAAAGACATCTTGTAAAATTGCTATGGTATGAAAAGGGCTAGGATTAAATAAGCTCAAATTGTCTTGCCGTCTGAGAAGTGTTGTATCCCAAATAGCTGCAATCGCGCGTTTTCTTATCTTAAGGTATTCATGTGTGATTTCCACAAGCGTCCGTACATGTAGACGAAGGAGAAACACGGGCATGTCTGGATGACTCGCCTCCATCTTTCCAGTGGTTAGCTCCGGTTGTTATGTGGCGCGTTCTTTCTGACGTCACTTCCTGTGTGGGGCGCGGTCTTTTTGACTTCACTTCCTTTCCGAACTCGGATTGTAAACGATCAATGAGTCCATAAAAAGCTAAGAGCCGGAGATTCAAGAAATACCCGTGTAAAAAAATTATCCAAGGACGGGAACCTTAAACGATGGTTTAGTATGGCTGAAACGGGGCTTAGGCTAAATAATTATTTGTTTAAGGGCTTATCCGGCTTAGTGTAGACCAGTGGTTCTTAACCTGGGTTCGATCGAACCCTAGGGGTTCGGTGAGTCGGCCTCAGGGGTTCGGCGGAGGTCAAAACACAACCGACTCATCGTGTAAATAAAAACTTCTCCCTATCGGCGTATTACGGATACGGCAACAGCAGAAGTCAGACTGATTTGCAGGTGTGTAATTTGTTGTGAGTTTATGCACTGTGTTGGTTTTGTTCTTTGAACAAGGTGATGTTCATGCACGGTTCATTTTGTGCACCAGTAAAAAAAACATGGTAATACTTTAGTATGGGGAACATATTCACCATTAACTAGTTCCTTATTAACATGCAAATTAGTAACATATTGGCTCTTAACTAGTCATTATTAAGTACTTATTAATGCCTTATTCTGCATGGCCTTATTATAACCCTAACACTCTAACCCTGGCCCTAACCCTCTAACCCTAACCCTAACCAAATAACTCTAAATTAAGTCTTTGTTACTTAAAATATGTTCCCCTAGTGTCCAAAAAACTCTAAATTAAGTCTTTTTTACTTAGAATATGTTCCCCATACTAAAGTGTTACCAAAAACATATAACTTTGTCTTGAATTTGAAAAAAAACATTTTATTTTTCACTAAAGAAGGGTTCGGTGAATGCGCATATGAAACTGGTGGGGTTCGGTACCTCCAACAAGGTTAAGAACCACTGGTGTAGACATATCCATAGTCATGGAGGGGGTGAGGCCTGTAGCAGTTCATTTGCATGTAAAAAGACACTCCTTAGGATGGCATGTTTTCACAGTGAGACCGTCAAAAAAGGGTTTTAAGATAACCCGTTAAGCAAAATGTATGAAATATTTATCTGTTTGGCGTTTTTCAGCAGTCTTATTTTTGCTGTCGGCATCTTCTTTTTTCAATCCCGCTGGTTCTCCATCTCTTTTTTTTTTTTGCCATTCCCTCACAACAATATCCCTCTATAGCATTTGCCGTTTTTCTATTCCGTAAGCGATGCGTCAACTATCTCCACCAGGCGTCAGTCCCGCTCCTTCCCTCAGACGGATGAGTTCTTATTGTGACGCGTATATGAAGGCGGATTGGTGCACAACTGCAGACGATGGCTTCAACAAGGCGATAAGAAACAAGTGATTTGTAGCCATGGTTGGATGGATGGAAGAATGGATGCAGAATCATGCCGTGAATACGCAATCTTATCGTATAACTTGTATGTGTTATCAAGTATCCGTCCTCCCGTTTTACCGGTTTGAATCTACGCATACAGTACAGTTGAGAGAAGGATATTATGGTTGTCTGCATTTATTTATGTATGTTCAACTCAGAGCAGAGTGATGCCTGGACATCCTGTCTGCAGCTCTACTGTACCCCACTGGCCAATACTGTACCCCACTGGTCAATACTGTGCCCCACTGACCAATACTGTAGCCCACTAGCTAATACTCTCAATGCTCGCCAGCATTCGTACTTTGGACATTTGTCATTTGTATGTACTATGTAAAAGAAATGCAGTACCTCAAAAGGAGTTAGTACACCCTTCGCATTTCTGCAAGCATTTTAACAATAACTTGTCAGGGGACAATACGGTCACGGTTGACCCCAAGGTGCCGAGGTGGAAGGCAAAGTGCAGGTAAGGTCAATTTATAAAAGTACAACCCAGGGAGCATGAATGTGGTCCAGGAGTTGACCACTGGAAGGTGGAAAAGACTTACAAAAAAACGAGGGTGGGCCGTGCATTTCACACCTAGGCCTTAGACCAGTGGTTCTTAACCTTGTTGGAGGTACCGAACCCCACCAGTTTCATATGCGCATTCACCGAACCCTTCTTTAGTGAAAAAAAAAAAGTTTTTTCAAGTCATGTTTTTTTACTTGTGCACAAAATGAACCGTGCATGAACATCACCTTGTTCAAAGAACAAAACCAACACAGTGCATGAACTCACAACAAATTACACACCTTACACACATTACCATGAATTGATTAACGTGGACCCCGACTTAAACAAGTTGAAAAACTTATTCGGGTGTTACCATTTAGTGGTCAATTGTACGGAATATGTGCTGTACTGTTTCATAAATTGTATTCTCTTCCTTTGCAATCTGCTAGTAAAAGTTCCAATCGATCAATCAAACAACCTGCAAATCAGATGGAAAATTAGAGGGAACATTGTTTGGGGGTATCCATAATACGCTGATAGGGAGAAGTTTTTATTTACACAATAAGTTGGATGTGTCTTTACCTCCGTGACGGAGGCTCCGTCGAACCCCTGAGGCCGACTCACCGAACCCCTAGGGTTCGATCGAACCCAGGTTAAGAACCACTGCCTTAGACTCTATCTACGTTAAGCCGGATAACTCATTAAACTAATAATTATTTAGCCTAAGCCCTGTTTCGGCCACACTAAGTCATCGTTTAAGGTTCCCCTCCTTGGATAATTTGTTACATGGGTAAGTGTGCCGTCTATTTCTTGAATCTCCGGCTCTTAGCTTTGTATGGACTCATTGATCGTTTACAAACTGAGTTTGGAGAGGAAGTGACGCCAGAAAGACCGCGCCCCACACAGGAAGTGACGTCAGAAATAATAAAGCGGTTTCGTGAACTCGGAGCTAACCACTGGAAATATGGAGGCGAGTCATCCAGACATGCCCGTCTTTCTCCTTCCGTCTGTACAGACGCTTGTGGAAATCACACATGAATACCTTAAGAGAAAGCGATTGCAGCTATTTGGGATACGACACTTCTCAGACGGTAAGAGAACTTTCGAATGTCCAGGTCAGCTGTGATTCTACTTAGCGAAAAACTTTGTCCAATTTTCGAAGGAGAGGGAAGACTACGGAAAACATCGAATACATTTGGACTGGCAAAGCAGACTGTATCAGTTATTGTCCGCCATGTATGTCGCGGACTCAACGTCTAGGTCCAGAGTATATTAAGTCACCAAAAAGGAATGGACAATGAAGGTGAAGGCAAAAGAGTGAGGAGTGTCCTGACCAGATATCTAGATCCCTAGATTGATTGTTGTACAATGGTCTTTATCACATTGTTTACTTTCACATGTCCATTAAAGATTTGATTAATTTATGATGGCTCAGGTGTGATTCACTACAATAGGGCCCCACAGCACACTGGATTCCAGTTAATTGAAATACCACAACATTGGATATTGTTCAGATAAATTTAAGAACTTGCACACAAAGCAGGTGACTATGACGTGTGCATTTTTCGTACTAAAAAAGCAAATAGATATCGGATTTATTTGCTAGCCAAGTGCGGTTCTGTTGATTTGCATAACACTTCCCGCTTTCGCAACTCACAACTTGTGATCGGATACTCACTCGTGAGTCACAAATGAGTATCCAATCACAGTGGGCGCAATTTGCATGTTCAGCAATTCAACATGAAGCAACCTAGAAGGCCTACTGTCGACGACATGTGATGTGATTGGCCATCGCAACGGTCTATCAACTGTATGTGCCCCCCGTTCGCCTCCACTGCACAGACCGCCGCGTTGTTGACTCAGATAGCCTCCGGCAGATTTCATACAGTGCTGGCAACAAGCTCGGTGAATTCTGATTGGCTAAGAGAAAGTAATTTAAAAATTAAATTAACTTGTATCAATTTATGATCATGATTTATGTTACGCCAGCAGAGAAGGCCTTGCTAGCCCTGACGGCCCACCAATGCAATAAAACAGTTAGCAAAGGGAAAGCTACGCATCACACAGAGGCTAAATACTATGGCACAAAACAATTATCCAGTCCCGACCTACAGACAAAGCTGACTTAAGAGGCTTCTTGATTAGCAACCAAGGACAGATGTGTCCTGATTGCCAATCAGGGAGAGGTAAGTGACACAGTGCTCACATCAGAGATTGAGTGGAGGCAAGCAGGAAAATTAGAGTGCAGGACAGGAAATGTTACAGAAAGTAAGGCATTTTCCATTGTCCCATTTACTCTCTGTAAAGCACCAGTTCCATTGGTAGCAAAACAGGCTCAGAGCATAATAATACCACCACCATGCTTGACGGTAGGGATGGTGTTCCTGGGATTAAAGGCCTCACCTTTTCTCTTCCAAACATTGCTGGGTATTTTGGCCAAACAGCTCAATTTTTGTTTCATCTGACATCACATGGACAAAGATAAGACCTTCTGGAGGAAAGTTCTCTAAAAATGTGGGTGCGGCTTATATACCGGGGCGTTGTATAGTCCAGAAAATACGGTAATTGCTGAAATGTGAGGGTGTACTCACTTTTGTCAGATACGTTTGTTGTAACAGATCATATTATTAAAAACCCGAGCTAGCGATGTGGTATGAGTGTGAGTCAGTAGAGAGCTGCGCCTCACTACTGTGTTCTCCATAGACCTGTCATTCCCAGTCATCTTTACCTGAATGATGCCGCTGTGACTCCCATCTGTCACCACAGACGCCAGCCAGAAGATGAAAAATGCATTTTTATAAAGAAGGAGAAAGAAATAGAGAGGTGTGATGATGGAAGGGATGTGAATGGAATGTCTACCAGTGAACCAAAAAGGAGAGGAAAAAAACACAACTTTAAGTCATAGAATAGTAAAAATAATTTTAAATGACAGACAATATGGCCAAGCCTTGGAGTTGCATTACTACAAATAACCAGCATGACTCGTTACAGACCTCATTGGAACCTTAAAGGTGCCATATGTAGTGATCTGGCCAGAAATGGTACTGCAATCATGGTCAAAATTCTGTAGTCCCATCCCACTCTCCATGACTGAGGTTGCCAGATACGCAGCCGAATCCGATTCCTACTCCAAGGAACTTCAAATGGCAATTGATGAGTCCTACAGTCCTAGGTTTCTCTTGTTTATGCTTCTTGCAAGATGGTTTACCAAGTAATTATGCCACATTTTGTCCTGGGCATGACGTTAAAGTGCATCCGGCAGTGGAGGCTCCTCTATGGGGTCTTTGGGCACTAGGAGGTTAACCCCTTTACTACTGTTACCCCAGGTGGCCCTTGGCAAAGGCCTAGTACCTGACTGCCCCCTAGCCAGGCATACGGTGAAGACCTCAACGGCGGCGCAGGCGGGAGACGGTAGATTTAAGAACTACCACAACGGCTGCGATGGCGGAAGAAGGCTGCAGCAGAAAAGGGTCCCCAGTCGTCTTGGACTCCATGCCACTGGACCCTGACCCGATTCTGTCAGGGATGGTGTGGTGACTGTCTGTGCACCAGTCTCCCCAGGTAAAACAAAGTCACGCACAGGCATCCTCCATAAAGGGATACACCCCTACCAGGAGGATCGTCATACTCGTTCGAGTGACCGCCGATGACGATGATGCCACATTTTAAAGTTACGCAGCAATATTTTCGTCGGGAGTTGGGACAGACTGTTGGCATTACCCTGCTAAAATGTTTCATTTGACCGCACAGACCCCCATTGAAATATATTTTGTATAATAATATATATTATATATCGCATAGGCATACTTTGATGGCAAGTCAAAGTCAGTATTGAACCCTAAGGATCAATACTGGGACCAAGATTTAGCTTTTTTAACTGTTTTTTGACTTTTTAAACTGTTTTTTATCTAACAAATTGTTATTAGGGTAATTTGCATTTGTTTTTTCAATGTGTATTCTTATTTCTGTTTTAAATGTTAATTTTTAGTCTGTCCTTTGCCTCTATTTCTTTGTGGTGTACAGCCCTTTGTTCTTCAACTGTGCTTGTTTTTAAAGGGCTTTATAAATAAAGTTGGTACGGTATGGTATGGTAAGATTGTTTAATCTTTATATAAATGACATTTGTAAAGTTACAAGGGACTTAAAGCTAGTTTTATTTGCAGACCACACAACTGCTTTCTGTTCAGGAGAGAACACACATAAGATAATACAAACAATCACAGAAGAAATGAAAACAATTTTAAAAAATGGTTTGACAAAAACAGACTATCCCTGAATCTCAGTAAAACTAAAATAATGCTATTTGGTAACAGTAGAAGAGAGCATCATACACGAATACAAATAGACGGAGTAGACATTGACAAAGAAACCAGATTTTTGGGAGTATTAATAGATGATAAAATGAACTGGAAATCTCATATACAAAATATACAACATAAGGTGGCAAAAAATATTTCAATAATGAACAAAGCAAAGTACGTCCTGGGCCAAAAATCACTTCATATTCTCTACTGCTCGCTAGTGTTACCATATCTGAGTTATTGTGCAGAATTATGGGGAAATAACTACAAACATTCACTAACCGTGTTACAAAAAAGATCAATTAGACTGATACATAATGTTGGATGTAGAGAACATACAAACCCTTTATTTATTGAGTCAAAAATATTAAAGTTCGATGATTTGGTCAAATTGCAAACAGCTAAAATTATGTACAAAGCAAACTATAACTGTCATGTCTGTGTGATAATGTTTTGTTTTAGTTATGTTCGGTTTTGTTTTTGGACTATTTGTGCACTCTTGTTTTGTCACCATGACGACCGATTAGTTGCACCTGTTTTCACGTTTGGTCTCACACATCAGTTGTCAATCATGTCTTTATTATTTAAGTCCATTGTTTTCAGTTAGTCTGCCTGGCGACATCACACTTTATCATCACTCTGCTTCATGCCATGTTCTCAGTTCCATGCCAAGTAAGTCTTTGTTTCATGATCGTAGTCTTTTGCCTTTGTGCAAGTCTTTTGTTTTTATTAGCCAAGTTTTGTACCTCCGCTGTGAGCGCTTTTTGTTTGTTCCCTTTTTGATAGATTAATTAAAAAATGTACTCACATTCACGTCGTGCCCGCGCTAACTTTCCGTTGCCTTCCGGGAAAACAAACCGCAAGGACCAAGTCTTGACAATAACCTGCTACCCAAGACTGTACAACAATTCTTCTCAACAAAAGAGGAGAAATATAACCTTAGAGGACAAACTAACTTAAAACATTTGTATGCACGTACAACATTTAAGACCTTTCGCATATCAGTATGTGGAATTCAACTATGGAATGGATTAAGTTGAACTATGTACTGATATGATCCAGTTTAAGAGGTTGTTCAAATTAATAGTGCTTACTAAGTACAAGGAAGAAGAATTATGATTGAAAACGGGATGTTCTTCATCTCAGTATGTTTATCATGACTGACTTAATTATCCATTACAAGAACTGCTGTATTAATCATTCACTGATGTCATTGTGTTACATAAAGAAGACAGTCAATGAACGTATGTATTTGTAAACGCTCTGTTCTCCCTACCCCTTTCCGGACATGATGTGAAGAGAAATGATATGAAATTATGTGTGATGAATTATACGGCAAGTGTGTTCATGTTTCGAAAGGAACTAAACTCAATCAATCACCATCTTTCAGTGCAGAGTGCAATTCTATGAGCCAAGCCACATTAGGCATAAATCATATAGCCTACTACCATGTCAATACACAAAGTAGAACATCATTACATGTAATGCATTATATTGTGCCAAGTCAATACCACCCCATATGTGCCTGATGCACCTACAGTACCAGAAACCGCAATTAGCCGTGCTAATGTCGGAATGCATTTCCTCAGAGTATCAGCATATTGAGAAGGAAATAGGCACTGACACTACCCATATCCACATAGGTTTTATTTGTCGAAAATATATGTTGCCCCGACAGTTGGATAACACATCGACATACAGGCTAACGGGCATATATTTCCCCCGTTAGCCTGTATGTTGATGTGTCATTGACCGGGCTAGCATGCTAAGTATTTGTTGCACGAACATACTAGCTTTGTTAGACAAGATCATAGACTGTATTGGACAACGTAGTTTACATACCAAATGTCCATTTCCATTTATTACAAGTAATAAGAAAACGCAAATGCCTTTCTTACCTATCAAGGAGAAAATTAGCAAGTTTGGCGTCAGATGAAAAAATCTTCTCCGCCTTCAATCCATCTTTCAAAGGCATTCCCGATACAAATCCTCGTTTTGTTCCTGGCTTTGTCATGAATAAGTTGAGAATCGTAACGAGGCCTTTTAGATTTACTAAGGTCTGACATGTTTAGTAACTTTACCGGTGGCAGTAGCTAGACGAAGATGGCGGTGCGTAACTGGCAACCTGGATGTGACACACTCACGGACTTTCCAATTGGTCAAACGGTGGAGGGCGGGGCATCGAAATGAAAACAATAACAAGATTTCGGGGCTGTACATCTAATTTTGAAATGAGCATATCCCGGCTGAACTACTGTTATCAGTTATAAAGGTATTCAAAAAGAACATGATTAAAAAATGCCTTTTGACACATCAGGGCCATTTAATGATGACTTGACATGAAATTATTATATTTGGCACCTTTAAACGTTATTGTTTGGAGGAAGATCAAATATAGCCTAACTTTGTGTTTTAACCTAACAACATTTTTACAATCATTCATAGTCCAAGAAGCAGAATTCAGAGACCGTTGTCTCAGGTTATAAAATATTGCTTTTATGTCCCAACATGCCTCCATGGTAATGTAATTTACCCGTGACGCTTACAAGCTTTATACAGCTCAAACGCAAATATTGACTTTTTTTTTGCTAGTTCACAGACAGAAACATAAAGGATCATATTGCAAAAGCTCAAAAGTTGGAGTTGACTGATCAACACCATCTGGATAAATGTGCCTCAGAATATCTGCCCGTCTGTATTCAGGAGACGCTGTCGTTTATATTTGACAGGATCGCGTACACAAAGATAATATATTCATGTTAGCACCCTGTCAAGCAACAGTGGCATGTGTTTTCTTCAACTTGTTTATGCGTATGTCGATATGATCCCGGCGAAAAAACAACCCGGGACTAAAAAGAAGGATTCTCATTTTACATAAAAACCACCATAACAACTTTATGACCTGTACAAGCAATATTTTAACAACAATCCCATGAAAGTATAACAACTAAACTATCATAGGCTTTGGCTAAAATAAAGTAAAAACAATCCACCCCCTTCGAAAGACACACATTTGTCGAGTAACCTTGTAACATAGTGGTGATTTATAGGTACTGCACGGATTAATAAGGCCTGGCTGTAAAGTACAGTTTGTCAGGAGGTGCGTGGAAATGATGGCATCACCAGAAGGAAAAGAAAAACCTGCCTTTTGTCATGATCCGTGGTCCGGATCATGTTTGGTGTTTTCTGTTAGTTTTGGACCCCTTTAGTTCCTGTTTGTGCACCTCTGAGTTGTTACCATGGCTACGTATTGTTTTCACCTGCCTCTTGTGTTCGGGACGCTCACCTGTTGCTAATCAGGAGACATTATTTAAGCCTTCCTTTGCCAGTCAGTCGGTCTGGCTGCTTTGTTTGCTTCACGCTATTGTCACGTAAGATTTGTTTGTTCATGCCACACCGAGTTCTTCATTCCAGTGCTAAGTTTTGCTTGCCTCCTAGCCCATGCTAAGCACTTAGCTTCAAGTGCGATCGACACCTTGTCCCGTCGGGTTGTTTTCTGTTTTGTACCTCTTTGAGTCTTGTTTCAAGATTAAATCATGTTCCTACCTGCAAGTCTTGTCCGGAGTCGTCCGTTTGCGTCCCGGGAGAACGAACCGCGCAGTAAGCCGCAACCAAACCGTGACGGAAAGAAGCCAAACCGACTGACTGGCAAAGGCAGGCTTAAATAATGTCTCTTGATTAGCAACAGGTGAGCGTCCCGAACACAAGAGGCAGGTGAAAACAATACGTAGCCATGGTAACAACTCAGAGGTGCACAAACAGGAACTAAAGGAGTCCAAAACTAACAGAAAACATAAAATATGATCCGGACCACGGATCATGACACCTTTCAACTTTTTAGTCACATTTTTTCCATTAAAGAATTCCAGTAAAAATAAATTACACTAAATTATATGACTTTTGAGTGGCTTTAGACTTTTAACGTTCATCATCAATGTATATGACTATCAATTCTGAATAGTACATATTGTATATTTTGATCCAGACTTTCTACATTAGGGATGGGTATTGTTGACATTTTAACCCGATACCGGTGCAAATTGTACCTTTGAAATGGTGCCGGCATTTGAATGGTTAATCTCAGGCGAACCATCTGCTCCTTAATGTGGACAAGACCATGGAGCTGGTCATCTACTTCAAGAAGAAAATGATCCCTGTGGAGCCCATCATAATCCTTGGCCAGGAGGTGGCAGTAGTGGGGCGGTACAAGTACCTGAGAGTCCACTTGAACGGCATACTGGACTGGAAGGACAACAGCAAAGCTGCAAAAAAATCAGAATCAGAATCAGAATAGTTTTTATTGCCATTGTTTGAGAACGGGTTCACAAACTAGGAATTTTTCTTGGTGCAATCGTGCAACATAAAACACATATAACACAGAATAGGTAATAAAATGAGCTGTAACTGAGCTATCAGATCTTGTTATTGTTCATGTGCCAGATGGCCGAGGGGGGAAAAACTGTTCAGGTGGCGGTAGGTGTCGGTCTGGTTAGAGCGTAGTCTCCTGCCTTAGGGGGAGAGGGGAGAATATTTTGTGTCCAGGGTGAGAAGAAAGGCCACACGCCTCATGGTCCTGGATCTACTCTCCATTTTACATCAATCAAACTAGGGATCTAGATATCTGGTCAGGACACTCCTCACTCTTTTGCCTTCACCTTCATTGTCCATTCGGTTTTGGTGACTTTATATACTCTGGACCTAGAAGGGCATGAGCAGACTCTATATTTTCCTGAAGAAGCTTAGGTCCTTCAATGTGTGCAAGACGCTGTCGGCGATCTTTTATCGGTCTGTTGTGGCCAGTGCCCTGTACTTTGCAGTGGTTTGTTGGGGGAGCAGCACCAGCAAAAGGGACTTTAAACCGGATTGACAAACTGATCAGGAAAGATGGCCAAACTATTGGCACGCAGTTGGAGGCGTTTGTGTCAGCGAGGGATAGGAGGACACTGGACAAACTGCTCGCCGTCATGGACAATCCTGCCCACCCACTCCACCAAACCATTGAGGGACAGCGGAGCTCATACTCCAACAGGCTCCTTCAGCTTCGTTCCCACAGTGCTCGATTCAAGAACTCCTTCATTCAGCTATATAAACACTCGCCATATAGTACAAAATGATATCCGTCTATTACCTGACCGCTTCTACGTTAACTACTTCTGTTTGTTTATAATGTATATTTTCTGCTAGATCTACTTTCTATTTTATGCTCCCCCTTTTTTTTTTTTGCTTACATATACTGTAATATTGTACATGGTAAATGGGATTTGTTATATAGTGTATATATTATATACAAATATAATATAATATAATAATATAACATATCATATGTATATATAATATGTAAATATTACATACCGTATTTTTCGGAGTATAAGTCGCACCGGCCGAAAAGGCATAATAAAGAAGGAAAAAACATATATAAGTCGCACTGGAGTATAAGTCGCATTTTTGGGGGAAATGTATTTGATAAAAACCAATCACCAAGAATAGACATTTGAAAGGCAATTTAAAATAAATTAAAGCTGCAAGCAGCGTTGGTCGGGCCCGCATATTTGGCAGGTGCTAGTTGCTGAAGGATGTCAATCTATGAAATGTAGGTGTAAGTGAGACCTACATAGAGGTTTTTGTTTCATGTCTCTAAGACGTTCCTACCGGAAGTTACAAGCAGTTTTGTCTGTGTTTCCTCTGAGGAGCAGCTTTGTCTCTGTTTTATTCAAAAATTGCGCTAGAGCGCTATTTTGAGTTTTGGGGTTTGGTTTTTTTATTAGATCGCAATTTCCGCCAGTCCTGATGTGTGTGAAAAGTTTGGTGAGTTTTGAAGTATTTTAAGGGGGTCAAATTACAGCTCAAAGAGGCAAAAATTAGTGTTTTTAGTTATTTTTTGTCTTGAAGGGGAAATTGCCAACTTCCTGTTGATTTTTGCCCGAAGAAATTAATTAATGAAAAGTAGGTCTAAGTGAGACCTACATGGAGGTTTTTGTTTCATGTCTCTACGACATTCGTACTGGGAGTTAGAGGCAGTTTTCTTCCTAGGGGGCGCTAGAGCGCAATTTTGAGTTTTGGGGTTTGGTTTTTTGACTAAAGAGTTTTGTTCACGTTTTTTTATGTGTGTGTAAAATTTGGTGAGTTTTGAAGCATGTTAAGGGGGGCAAAGTAGTCCGCAAAGCTGCGGAATAATAAAGAATAATAATAATAATAATAATAATAATAAAACCTTACAAATTCAATAGGTCCTTTCATCCCATTCCAAAAGGACTCCCTTTGGGATTCCTTTGACAATGGGCCGTGCGGGCCCTAATAAAGAATAGTGAACAACAGGCTGAATAAGTGTACGTTATATGAGGCATAAATAACCAACTGAGAAGGTGCCTGGTATGTTAACGTAACATATTATGGTAAGAGTCATTCAAATAACTATAACATATAGAACATGCTATACGTTTACCAAACAATCTGTCACTCCTAATCGCTAAATCCCATGAAATCTTATACGTCTAGTCTCTTACGTGAATGAGCTAAATAATATTATTTGATATTTTACGGAAATGTGTTAATAATTTCACACATAAGGCTCCTGAGTATAAGTCGCACCCCCGGCCAAACTATGAAAAAAACTGTGACTTATAGTCCGAAAAATACGGTATATGTTATATTTTATATGGCTACTTTGGTACATTTTTAGTCTAATTCATACCTGCATTATCCTTTCCATACTTAGCCTTTCCATCCTTTGTAACTAGGCTACTGTGTGGAACAATTTCCCTGGCGGATTAATAAAGTTTGTCTAAGTCTAAGTTCCTGAACCGATTCGCCAATAATGGAAACCCAACAAATTTGGTTTAAAATCAGTGCCTTTTTATTTGCACACAATTTTGAGACATGTAAGTTTAACAGAATAGTAATTTGAATAGTTTAATAATATACATACACTTGTCTTAATTATCACATTAAAAGCAGCAGCAACAGAAAACACACAGTGTGCAAAAAAATGCTTGCTTGTGCAGCAATATTGATGTCTGAAATTCCGGGGTTTGTGAATGCCCCTAATTGGGTAGTGTTGGAACTGAGAACTGATGTTGCCGTGTTAAAGGCCTATTGAAATGAATTGTTTTTATTTAAACGGAAATAGCAGATCCATTCTATGTCATACTTGATCATTTCGCGATATTGCCATATTTTTGCTGAAAGGATTTAGTATAGAACAACGACGATAAAGATCCCAACTTTTGGTATCTGATGAAAAACAACCCTTGCCCCTACCGGAAGTAGCGTGACGTCACAAGACAAAGGATTCCTCACAATTCCGCTTTGTTTACAATGGAGCGAGAGACATTCGGACCGAGAAAGTGACGATTACCCCATTAATTTGAGCGAAGATGAAAGATTTGTGGATGAAGAACTTTAGAGTGAAGGACTAGAGTGTAGTGCGGGGTGTATCTTTTTTCGCTCTGACCGTAACTTAGGTACAAGCTGGCTCATTGGATTCCACACACTCTCCTTTTTCTATTGTGGATCACAGATTTGTATTTTAAACCACCTCAGATACTATATCCTCTTGAAAATGAGAGTCGAGAACGCGAAATGGACATTCACAGTGACTGAACATGTAAATACACGGTTAATAAATTTCATCTTGGCGAAGCTCAAAAAATAGAAGCTAACTTAGCTACAGAGCTAACGTGATAGCAGGCTCAAATGCAGATACACACAAAATTTTAAAAAACCCTGACTGGAAGGATAGACAGAAGATCAACAATACTATTAAACCATGAACATGTAAATACACGGTTAATAATTTTCAGCTTGGCGAAGCTAAAAAAAAATAGAAGCTAACTTAGCTACGGAGCTAACGTGATAGCATCAGTCTCAAATGCAGATAGAAACTAAATTAAAAAAAACCCTGACTGGAAGGATAGACAGAAGATCAACAATACTATTAAACCATGGACATGTAAATACACGGTTAATAATTTTCAGCTTGGCGAAGCTAAAAAAATAGAAGCTAACTTAGATGCGGCGGTGGCGGCGGGCGTTGTACGCTTTTGACGACACCCCGGCCGCCATCAGAGTCGGCAAGAAACATATATTTCCCCAAAGTTCCGTACGTGACATGCACATATCGACACGCACGTACGGGCAAGCGATCAAATGTTTGGAAGCCAAAGCTGTACTCACCGTAGTGCGTCTGCTATCCTGCTCAAAACACAACACAACCTCCTGGTGTTGGTGTTGCTACAGCCAGCCGCTAATACACCGATCGCACCTACAACTTTCTTATTTGCAGTCTCCATTGTCCATTAAACAAATTGCAAAAGATTCACCAACACAGATGTCCAGAATACTGTGGAATTTTGTCGAAGAAAACAGAGGTATTTGAATTGGGTCCAAACACTTCCCTTGACGTCGTGACGTCACGCGCATAAGTCATCATACCGCGACGTTTTCAAGCGGAAGTTTCCCGGGAAATTTAAAATTGCACTTTATAAGTTAACCCGGCCGTATTGGCATGTGTTGCAATGTTAAGATTTCATCATTGATATATAAACTATCAGACTGCGTGGTCGGTAGTAGTGGCTTTCAGTAGGCCTTTAAGGTCGGCACAAAAGTGCATCAAATTCTGAGCTCTTTCACGATGCAACATTACCGTATTGTTCGGAGTATAAGTCGCACCGGAGTATAAGTCGCACCTGCCAAAAATGCATAATAAAGAAGGAAAAAAACATATATAAGTTGCACTGGAGCCCGGCCAAACTATGAAAAAAACTGCGACTTATAGTCCGAAAAATACGGTACTTAAAAGTACAAGCACAAGTATTTAAAAGTACTTACTTTTAGTCTAGTTCCTACTGTTTAGGTATTTGGTTTTCTGTCTGCATCTCTGCTGTAGACCATCTTCAACTACATGTAATGCAAAGTAAGAACAAAATAATAAGCTGGCTTTAACAGAGATTAAAAAAAAAAGAATGGAAATGAAACAAAAGTAAGTTTTAATCTCCTTGGCACTCGTAACAAATCCTGAGAGAAGAATAATAAACATGGAGAACTGTCAATCACTGACCTATTGACCAAAGAGGAACACGACGGAGAAATTAGTAAGAATGTGGAAAATGTCAGTCAGCCCCTTTGTGAGTTTTTCATCTCAGTGCTGTAAATGGAGCCCTTTTCTTTGATAATGCCACTTAAAAAGATATAAAAGGTCAAAATGATTTATATTGCTCTTTTATCTTTTTATTCGTGTTCTCTCTGAGCAATTGGGACGTGTGGCATCGAGTCAAAAGGAAGTTCAAGATTAAAAGAATGGCGAATTGAATTGGAGTCTCGAAATTGCATGCAGCGTTAAGTGAAGGATTTTGCCTTGTGTCCTGGGATTAGTCAACACTCCGAGAGGAACATGAGGGGAAAAGTTTGCCATAATTACGGCCGCGCACGTACTTTTGACGAAACCACATCGGGAAAACATGGTCTGAGACGAAACAAAAACCGTGTCAAACTAACTGAAAAAAACAATGTTACGTTACTTGTTACTTAGCTTGACAAATTGTTTACGTAACAATGAAAAGTTTAAATTTCTTCATGAGGAGGTTACGTCTGAGTCCATTTGTGTCTGTAGGAGTTTATTCTCATACTGTTTTGTCCGACCGAAGCCATTTCCTATGGCTTAGGTCGGACATAGCCATAGAAAAGGGCTTTGTCCGAGGTTTTGTCGGGGACTGGTAGGACTTCAAAAAGGTTCATTATGTAATTTGTTGCGTCCGACCAGTCTTCCTCTCAGGGAATAAAACACACTGGTCAATCCCAAATTCTTTCGGATGACATATATGTTGAGTAAGAAGGACCACCGAGAAAGAATAGCAATATTACCAAGTTTTACTAAAGCTTTAGGAGACCAGACCTTACAATGCGATAATAGCAGCAGCAAGAAGCGGTCTAAAAATCAAACAAAAATATTCAGCTTATGTAGAGCGAATACGCGAGGAATATATATATATATATATATACAGTATGTATATATATATATATATATATATATATATATATATATATATATATATATATATATATATATATATATATATATATATATATATATATATATATATATATATATATATACTCGCGTATATGTATATATATATATATATATATTAGGGCTGCAACCAACAACTAATTTGATAATCGATTAATCTGTTGATTATTACTTCGATTAATAATCGGATAAAAGAGAAACTACATTTCTATCCTTTCCAGTATTTTATTGAAAAAAACCAGCATACTGGCACCATACTTTTTTTTTATTTATTTTTTTTAGCTGTTTGTAAATGCTGCAGTTTATAAATAAAGGTTTTTAAAAAATAAAAAAAAATAAAAAAATAGAAAAAATAAAAAAAGAGCCTCTGCGCATGCGCATACCATAGATCCAACGAATCGATGACTAAATTAATCGGCAACTATTTTTATAATCGATTTTAATCGATTTAATCGATTAGTTGTTGCAGCCTTTATATATATATATATATATATATATATACATACATATATATATATATATATATATATATATATATATATATATATATATATATATATATATATATATATATATATATATATATATACCCTGAAGACCAGGGAAACCTGTGAAACAGGCTTGTAGGGATGAAATAGCCTCTGTGTTTTTTCCTGACCTAACGTATGTATATATATATATATATATATATATATATATATATATATATATATATATATATATATATATATATATATATATATATATATATATATATATATATATATATATATATATATATAAATAGATATATATAGATATTTACAGCTCTGCACCCGGCCAAATTGTTTTAACCCAATGCGGCCCCCGAGTCAAAAAGTTTGGGGACCCCCGGTCTATAAAGACTATTCCTCTTTTTTTCAAGCATGTTACATTCATCTGGACATCTATTTTCATATGTATTTTATTTCCTATTTTGTATAATCATACCATTTTTATCATGCAAAATTATGTGTTTTTCTCAAAATATTTCTTAATCTTTAACGTCCTCTTGCTCGCAAACTTTATCCCAACAATCTGACATGACACTTGACAACTGAGGATGTCCTGAAAAGTACACACATAATTTATAGAGACCGGTTCAAGATAAAGGGGTTTTGTAGACTAAAGCCTTCTAAATAATTATTTTTGGATTGATTACTGACAACACTAACCACCTGCTGCATCTACAAACAGGTTCTGGCTTCTGTTGATTTATTGCTGCATGTCCATTCAGGAGAACCTTTGGGTGAAACTTCTTCAACCCCAATCAGAATTTCATGCCTCTATTTGGACTCTGCGAGCGTCTCCTGTTTCAGATCCACAAGACGGAGAGCATTGTTCCGTCATCATCTCCGCCCACCTCCCTCCCTGCTACTGTATACATCACAATAATGTTAGCGCTGACACTCCCTTCCACAGGCCTTCATCTGGAACAGAATTACATAAGCCATTTACCACCGGGTCCACATGATGGATGATGGGGCCCCCGGGCAAAAAAAAAAAAAAAAAAAAAAATCAAGGCCTTATCATGACGCTCCCCACACCACAGGAGCAAATGGCACACGGATGACATACGACACTTTCCATTTCTTTAAAATCAAAACACGTTCGTGCTAGAGTAAGTTAGATCAAAAATGCATAGGACTTTGTCACATATTGATATTGCTATCCCGCTGGAATTTAATAAAACATGGATAGGGTGTCCTAATTGGTTCTATAACAAACATTTGTGGCGGCCCCTATGGGTTATGCTGAAAACGCTTTGGGGGACATGGCAGCATTTTTATAGTACCCTATTTTCCCTACCATAAGGCGCACTGCAGATGAATGGTCTAGTTTTGATCTTTTTTCACATATAACATAACATGTGATGGTGGTTCTTTGGTCAAAATGTTGCATAGATGATGTTTTACAGATCATCTTAAAGCTCCTTTCTGACAGTCGTTTCCGGATGCGCCGTTTTGTGGGCGGTCCTATTTACGTGGCTCACCTTCGGCGGCGTCTTCTCCCCGTCGTCTTTGTTGTAGCGGTGTAGCGTGCAAGGACGGGAGTGGAAGAAGTGTCAAAAGATGGAGCTAACTGTTTTAATGACATTCAGACTTTACTTCAATCAATATCGGAGCAGTATTTCCTCATCCAGAAACAACCACATCGGAAATGTGCCCCGGGAAAACCGTCCGACCGGAACTCTCTGATAACTAAAGTTCCTTGGGTGAATAATGTAAACTCACTACACCGGTATGTTTTAGCGCTTTCATGGCAAGTTTACTGACAGATATAAGTAAAAACTTTACACTACTTTATATTAGAAATGGCAACAGTGGAGGATGAATGTCCCATAACAAGAACATAGAGAAAAACAAGAAGCTCATCTACTACGGTGTCGGCACGGACTACAAAAAAATACATACAAAGAACACGTTATTTAAATTTTGGTCATCTGGACACTATGGGTCCTTGATTAAACCTACCATGTATATATATATATATATTTTTTTCTAAATGTAAAACACTTCCTTGTGGTGTACATAACATGTAATAGTAGTTCTTTGGTCAAAATGTTGCATAGATGATGTTTTACAGATCATCTTAAAGCTCCTTTCTGACAGTCGTTTCCGGATGCGCCGTTTTGTGGGCGGTCCTATTTACGTGGCTCACCTTCGGCAGCGTCTTCTCCCCGTCATCTTTGTTGTAGCGGTGTAGCGTGCAAGGACGGGAGTGGAAGAAGTGTCAAAAGATGGAGCTAACTGTTTTAATGACATTCAGACTTTACTTCAATCAATATCGGAGCAGTATTTCCTCATCCAGAAACAACCACACCGGAAATGTGCCCCGGGAAAACCGTCCGACCGGAACTCTCTGATAACTAAAGTTCCTTGGGTGAATAATGTAAACTCACTACACCGGTATGTTTTAGCGCTTTCATGGCAAGTTTACTGACAGATATAAGTAAAAACTTTACACTACTTTATATTAGAAATGGCAACAGTGGAGGATGAATGTCCCATAACAAGAACATAGAGAAAAACAAGAAGCTCATCTACTACGGTGTCGGCACGGACTACAAAAAAATACATACAAAGAACACGTTATTTAAATTTTGGTCATCTGGACACTATGGGTCCTTGATTAAACCTACCATGTATATATATATATTTTTTTTTTTTTTTCTAAATGTAAAACACTTCCTTGTGGTGTACATAACATGTAATAGTAGTTCTTTGGTCAAAATGTTGCATAGATTATGTTTTACAGATCATCTTAAAGCTCCTTTCTGACAGTCGTTTCCGGATGCGCCGTTTTGTGGGCGGTCTTATTTACGTGGCTCACCTTCGGCAGCGTCTTCTCCTCGTCGTCTTTGTTGTAGCGGTGTAGCGTGCAAGGACGGGAGTGGAAGAAGTGTCAAAAGATGGAGCTAACTGTTTTAATGACATTCAGACTTTACTTAAATCAATATAACAACACCGGAAATGTGTCCCGTGAAAAACCGTCCGACCAGAACTCTAATAACTAAAGTTCCTTGGGTAAATAATGTAAAGTCACTACACCGGTATGTTTTAGCGCTTTCATGGCGAGCTTACTGACAGATATAAGTAAGAACTTTACACTACTTTATATTAGAAATGGCAACAGCGGAGGATGAATGTCCCATAACAAGAAGATAGAGAAAAAGAAGAAGCTTATAAACTTCGTTATGCGTTAGCATTAGCCATGTTTTAGCTAAGCCCGTGAATCTCGAAAGCTAGTATGGAGGCTCCTGTGGGCAAAAACTACTATTAAATATGTACTACAAAGGCGGACGTGCGCAATTTTTCAAGATTTATGCAGATCCCAAATACAGGTCAGCAGGTACCAGAAGGTAATAAAAGTTGCTTTTGCATAATATTGCGAAACAAAACACCACACTGCAAAAACTGAAATCTAAGTAAGATTAAATATCTCAAATAAGGGTGATATTTGCTTATTTTCTGTCTGATAAGATAATTCTTCTCACTAAGCAGATTTTATGTTAGAGTGTTTTACTTGTTTTAAGTGTTTTGGTCCTAAATGATCTCAGTAAGATATTACAGCTTGTTGCTGAGATTTGATGACCTATATTGAGTAAAACATGCTTGAAACTAGAATATCAACTGTTGCAAAGCTGTGTCATCAACACTCACAAGTATAAAAACTACTTTTTTAAAGTAATCATTTCTTACTTCAAGCAGGAAAAAAAAATCATGATGCCGAGCGCATATCATTATGTCAAGATAATGGCACTAGCATTTACGTAATTTAAGAATATATTTCAACATATTGAGCAAAAAGGTCTAATTTTTTTTTTCCACCAAGAAAAGTGCACTTGTTATTAGTGAGAATATACTTATTTTAAGGTATTTTTGGGTTCATTGAGGTTAGCTAATTTTACTTGTTTTGGAAAGTCTTGACAAGCCAAATTTTCTTGTTCTATTGGCAGATAATTTTGCTTAGTTCAAATAAAATACCCCTAATTTTTGTATTTTTTTTCTTGTTTTTGAACACTGACTTTTTGCAGTGCAGATAATATCTTACCTTATATACACACCATAATAATACTTGTATGTTTAATGCGCCGACAATCCATCAAGCGGTGCGGCTTCATAGCTTACCAAAGTCATACTAAAACATTTTGATAGATTATTCTGTACATTAGGCACACTGTCGAGTTTTGAGGGGGAAAAAAAGGATTTTAAGTGCGCCTTAAATTTAATTTGACATAAAATGGGTTCCTTTCAGAATAGATATAAATTGGACTTTGTATTAAAATAATAAAATCAAAACTAAACAGAATTAAAGCTGCAAGCAGGGATGGACGGGACCGACTTTGACGGCACATAAAATCCAAACCGGAGCAGTAATTAAAACTCTTTCGTCAACTTTTAATCAGAAGGGTTCAATCTCTCTCCTGTGCTAGTTTGAAGCCGACACGACAAACGCGCTCAGAGGAGATAATGTTTGAAAAAAGGTGACCGGTTTTTACAAAACTTTTGTTTTGAAGGGGGAATTGCAAACTTCCTGTTGATTTTTGCTGGGGGTTCCTAGGTGGCGCTAGAGCGCAATTTTGAGTTTTGGGGTTTGCTTTTTTTATTAGATCGCAATATTCGCCAGTCCTGATGTGTGTGTCCAGTTTGGTGAGTTTTGAAGCATGTTAAGGGCAGCTCAAAGAGGCAATAGTGACTGTTTTTACAAAACTTTTGTTTTGAAGGGGGAATTGCCAACTTCCTGTTGATTTTTGCTGAAGGATGTCACTGTATGAAATCTAGGTCTAAGTGAGACCTACATAGAGGTTTTTGTTTCATGTCGCTACGACATTCCTACTGGAAGTTACAGGCAGTTTTGTCTGCGTTTTCTTCCTAAGGGGCGCTAGGGCGCATTTTTGAGTTTTGGGGCTAGGTTTTTTGATTAGATCGCAATTTTCACCAGTCTTGATGTGTGTGTCAAATATGGTGAGTTTTGAAGCATGTTAAGGGGGTCAAATTACAGCTCAAAGAGGCGGCGGAATAATAATAATAAAACCTTACAATTAAAATAGGGTCCTCTGTCCCAAAGGGACATTCGGTCCCTAATACAATGTAGCTATTGTAGATAATTCTGGCATATTTACTGTGATGCTTTTGTTCTAATCAAATAAAGGACTCCAAAGGGTGGCAAAACTTCTGTCTTGAATAAAATACAAAAATGTAGCATTGAGAGGACTCTATAGTTTTAATGGCTGAATAAACGCAGGCTTTTCCTGTGTTTGGTGCATCATTTATTCTTTAGCGATGTGCAGAGTAACCGCTTTTGTGATGGTTTTCCACTGCACCTGGTGTTTGATTCCACCACAGTAAGGTGCTTTTTAGTTGTAGTTTATTTGCTGTTATATTTGATGTTTCAGATGCTGGAATAAGTTTGTTGTGCTGCTGCCTTTTTTTTAAACAAACTTTGCAGCGTGCAGTCACTTGTTCCACGCCTGTTGCCATAAATCTAAACCACTGACAAATGTGTTAGCATTAACCATGTTTTGCAAGGCCCGTGAATCTCGAAAGCTAGTATGGAGGCTCCTGTGGGCAAAAAAATATGCCAGAATAAACGTTGATTTTTTTATTCTTTAAATCGTCTGCAACAAAAAACTTGAATTCGTCGTTAAAATATATTTATCGCCCAAGCCTACCCTAAAGCTACAGCGGGTGTCTTGTAAAGCGGTGGTCCCCAACCACCGGTCCGGGGACCGGTACCGGTCCGTGAAACATTTTCTACCGCGCCGGAGAGAAACATTAAATAATTTATAAAGGACTGCATTTTCGCCGACTTAACTTTGGCCTGTCCCACTAGACCAGGGGTGTCAAACTTGTTTTCATTGAGGGCCACACCACAGTCATGGTTGCCAATAAAGGGCCGCTTGTAACAGTAAATAATTAATGAATTTGCCTATGAATTTAAATATTTTTAAAAACGTAAAGAGTACAACAAATCTGTGGATTTAACCACTGTTTTTTACAGAAAAAAACTGGCAGCTTAGTTGCCAGACTTTTACTGTAAAATATAATGTGTTTTTTTATGATTATTATTTTTACAACATATTACTGTAAATAGAAAGACAGTACCGCTGTTTAATTTTATTTTGGCAACTCAGCCAAATTTTACCGAAAATAAAATGTGGTACCATAAAATCATCAACCGTAGATTTAAAAAACAAAAACAAACTGACAGCTCAGTCGACAGAATTTTACTGTAAAAAAACAAACATTGGTCTTTTTTTTTTTTCAACTTACAGTAATATGCTGTTAAAAAAAAGTCCCTAAATGTTACAGTAAAATCTATTGGTCATTTTTATAGTGTACAATTTGATGGATAACTTGCTTCGAAACCATAAGTTAAGCAGATATTTAAGTATTTATTTGGATTTTTACCATAAAAGTTAGATACTATAATATTTGTTGCAATATTGGACACTATTTTTTTCCCTGTCAGACTACAAAAAAAAACCTAATACCTTTAGTAAGAAAATAAGAAAGTACAGGAAAAAAAAATAAAGTATTTTATTGACACATTATTTCCAAGCTTTTGCGGGCCATGTAAAATGACGTGGAGGGCCAGATCTGGCCCCCGGGCCTTGAGTTTGACACCTGTGCACTAGACACACCAATGATGTACAATAAAACTCCTTGTCAGGTTCAAACACCGATGACATCTATTAAACAAGACAAGAGGCAAAGAATCAAACAGAGGCAGAATTCAATTTGGACTCAATATTGAGGAGAAAACGTGTCGACCTGTAACCTCTTACAGTGTCACCCGCGCTCTGGCGAAAGATTGTACGCTACCTCTTTTTATTTGGATTTTCCCTGTTTACATAACGTGTGCTTCCAAAGGAATGGGGAGCATGTAAACAGTCATTGTTTTCGGTCACATTAACACAAAAGAAAAAGATGCCTCGGGCTTGGGCTGGTCCTGGATTCAGCTTGGGCAGATATTCGATGACAATAGATAACCCCTCCCGTCTCATCCCATCGGACACAGCGGAATTTTACAAGCCTTTGCTTGGTGCAACAAAGACAGCTCTCATCTGTTCACTGGAAACTCAGAGAACGGAAAGTTTTTTGATAATTTACATAAAATGCTTCTGACACTCCTCATAGGAAGTTGCCATTTGTTATAACTTTGTGACATGATACAATGCACATTAATGAACATCCATCCATCCATCCATGTTCTACCGCTTGTCACATATCAAATATAAATGTGACAGATTGTAGCCAAAGGCTGATTTAGGGCTCCCACTAATTCAGCGTTATAGTGAGTTGTATTTTTCACAAGTCCCTGAAAATAATGCCTACCTTAAAACGGTCCGTGGTGCAAAAAAGGTTGGGGACCACTGTTGTAAAGGGCTTTGGGCTGTGTGAGAAATGTCAACTCAATCCAATGTATAAGGGCCAAACTTTGGGATTTAATAACAACAATGACACCATGTGGTGTATTTGTCAGAAAATAACAGCAAAACAAGTTTTGACAAATGATCTCCTTCTTCGGTTGCAGCGCTTCAGGAGTAGAAGAGTTAGCTAAAGCAAAAAGACACCACTAGTCACAGTGATACAGTATTTGTGTAGTTATTAAGAGTGAACCCCCTGGTAATTACAGCTCCATTTTAGTTTATTCCAGTGAGCACAAGCTAAGAACTCTCTAACCAAATCTGAGATCAAATATCAATCAATCAATCAATCAATCAATCAATCAATCAATGTTTATTTATATAGCCCTAAATCCGTTGGGTTTCATAATGACTCCGCAAGTAGTAACTCCTGCAGTCAAATTACTCAATCAAATCAGTGGGATAGAGCTTTGATGGACTAGACCTGGTGGGCCCTTTGTAGTTGGTCTGGTATTTTCTGACAGCCAGCCTGTGTGTTAGTGGAGCCTCTCCAGAATTTTCCCTCTGATTATTTTGATGGTCAAACGGGCAGAGCTCACTCAGTCAGACCCTAAGTGTGCATGTAGCAGACCATACCAATGATCCACAGTTCTGTTAAGAAGTCCGGATCTGAGCAGTTTATTGACTTTGTGCTTTGTTGAAGTAGCTGTTCAGTCACAGCATTAGCGTGGATGTCTACTGTATGTAAGTGACAAAGATATATAACAATATTTATCAATACTGTAAGTGAAAATCTTTACTGCCTATGTTTGAGTTAAATGGCGACCCCCAATCGATCAGTTAAAGGGGCTGTTTGTAACATTAACACAGATGCCTAGAGGGCGCTGACTTTCCAATGTATTTTACACAGTATATCCCAGCCTTTTAGGGCTTCTCATACGTAATGACGTAAGTACGTACATACGTAATTAAAGTTAGTGAAGTTAAAGTACCAATGATTGTCACACACACACTAGGTGTGGTGAAATTTGTCCTCTGCATTTGACCCATCCCCTTGATCACCCCCTGGGAGGTGAGGGGAGCAGTGGGCAGCAGCGGTGCCGTGCTCTGGAATCATTTTTGGTGATTTTACCCCCAATTCCAACCCTTGATGCTGAGTGCCAGGCAGGGAGGTAATGTGTCCCATTTTTATAGTCTTTGGTATGACTGGTTTGAACTCACAACCTACCGATCTCAGGGCGGACACTCTAACCACTAGGCCACTGATTGGCAACCAAAGATAGGTGTGTCCCGATTGCCAATCAGAGAGAGGTGAAAGAGCCAAACACCACACCTGTTTACTTGACTTTGTCGTCAATATTCACTGTCATTGTTCTATTGTGCACATAACAATGTTGTTCCTGTTTAGCATTCATACATGCAGTTAAAGGCCTACTGAAACCCACTACTACCGACCACGCAGTCTGATAGTTTATATATCAATGATGAAATCTTAACATTATAACACATGCCAATACGGCCGGGTTAACTTATAAAGTGACATTTTAAATTAGCCGCTAAACTTCCGGTTCGAAACGCCTCTGAGGATGACGTATGCGCGTGACGTAGCCCGGGGAACACGGGTATGCCTTCCACATTGAAGCCAATACGAAAAAGCTCTGTTTTCATTTCATAATTCCACAGTATTCTGGACATCTGTGTTCGTGAATCTGTTGCAATCATGTTCATTGCATTATGGAGAAAGAAGCTGAGCAAGCAAAGAAGAAAGTTGTCGGTGCGAAATGGACGTATTTTTCGAACGTAGTCAGCAGCAACAGTACACAGCCGGCGCTTCTTTGTTTACATTCCCGAAAGATGCAGTCAAGATGGAAGAACTCGGATAACAGAGACTCTAACCAGGAGGACTTTTGACTTCGATACACAGACGCCTGTAGAGAACTGGGACAACACAGACTCTTACCAGGATTACTTTGATTTGGATGACAAAGACACAGACGTGCTACTGTGAGTATGCAGCTTTGGCTTCTAAACATTTGATCGCTTGGCCGTATGTGCGCAACCTTTTTTTGCGTATGTACGTAACTTTTTTAAAATATATAAGCTTTATGAACCTTGGGTTAGGTGAACGGTCTTTTGGGCTGAGTGATTGTGTGTGTTGATCAGGTGTTTGAATTGTATTGGCGTGTTCTATGGAGCTAGGAGCTAGCATAGGAGCTAGGAGTTAGCATAACAAAGACGTAGGTGTTTTTATGCAGGATTAATTTGTGTCATATTAAATATAAGCCTGGTTGTGTTGTGGCTAATAGAGTAAATATATGTCTTGTGTTTATTTACTGTTTTAGTCATCCCCAGCTGAATACCAGGTACCGTGAGTATGCAGCCTTGGCTGCTAAACATTTGATAGCTTGACCGTACGTGCGCGTCACGTACGTAACTTTTTAAAAATATATGAGCTTTATGAACCTTGGGTTAGGTGAACGGTCTTTTGGGCTGAGTGATTGTGTGTGTTGATCAGGTGTTTGAATTGTATTGGCGTGTTCTATGGAGCTAGGAGCTAGCAGAGGAGCTAGGAGCTAGCATAACAAACACGCAGGTGTTTTTATGCAGGATTAATTTGTGGCATATTAAATATAAGCCTGGTTGTGTTGTGGCTAATAGAGTATATATATGTCTTGTGTTTATTTACTGTTGTAGTCATTCCCAGCTGAATATCAGGTCACCCCCGGCTCTCACAGCATCTTCCCTATCTGAATAGCTTCAACTCCCCACTAGTCCTTCACTTGCACTTTACTCATCCACAAATCTTTCATCCTCGCTCAAATTAATGGGGAAATTGTCGCTTTCTCGGTCCGAATCTCTCTCACTTCATGCGGCCATCATTGTAAACAATAGGGAACTTTGCGTATATGTTCAACTGACTACGTCACGCTACTTCCGGTAGGGGCAAGCCTTTTTTTTTATCAGATACCAAAAGTTGCAATCTCTATCGTCGTTGTTCTATACTAAATCCTTTCAGCAAAAATATGGCAATATCGCGAAATGATCAAGTATGACACATAGAATAGATCTGCTATCCCCGTTTAAATAAAAAAAAATCATTTCAGTAGGCCTTTAAGAGTGAGTAATTCGGTGCGGCCCCTTCAAGTGACAGTCAGGAGATTTACCCAAAGGTGGGGGTTTGTTGTGACCGCCATTTTGAGTAGCTTGATATAAGAGGTCTTGAGTCTTCTTTTGGATGGAATAAACAGCGCACACGATTTTGTATAAGTGTATGAGTTGTATACATGTATAAGTTGAAAAACTTATTCGGGTGTTACCATTTAGTAGTCAATTGTACGGAATATGTACTGTACTGTGCAATCTGCTAATAAAAGTCTCAATCAATCAATCAATCACCTAAAACAAAGTTCACCAGCCGCCACCGATTATGATGCGTTCTCATTTTAGGCAAAGTATAAGACAATACTTTCTGAACAGTATAATTGTAACCAGGAATACGTCTTCAAGTAACAATATTCAAATACTAACATTGTTGGGTAAGACAGAATGTGGTTTTATTCTGAATCCAGTGAAACAGATTGGTGGTTTTAGCTGATATAAAGACTTTCAGGTGTTTAAGTATTTGGCAGACGCTTTTATTCAAAGCGACATACATAATAAATACATATCAAACAATCACTGTAAACGTTATCATTCAACGGAAGAATGTAATACAAAATATCAACACAAAGTGTCAAGACAGAATAAACTCTCTGCTGCTGCAGCAACAGAGATACAGTCTGTAGGTCCCTAAGATATATAGATATCTACTGTATTCATACATTGTTTACGTAGGATATATGCATGTATATATAACCTCATCATATTGTTTCTTCAGCTTAAAAATAGCTGACCGTTTTTTTTCCCCCTTCTCTGGGATTATATTCCCAGTTTTGATCTCGGACGTCTGGTCACTTATAGCATATAAGAATATTCTATTACTGTTAAGCAAACTATGAATAATAAAACATGTGTCCTTTATCATAGCTACATGTTTGACAAAAAAAACAACGCATGAAAATCAGTGGTATTCAGTGAGGTAAGATGAATTAAATGCGCTGACAGTTCATTGCTCCTGCCAAATGAATTGCACTGAGTGGTGCAGATCACCACTCCAAGATGGCGGCCCCGCGTCTCGTCAGCGCCAGTAGGCAGTAGCGCTCGATGCTGCGTCTACTTATAAGATGTCTATGGTCTGTACATTCTTGGGGTCCAGACCAACAACACCCAATGCCAGAAGGTAACAAAAAAAATCCTGTTTTTTCCCAGGACATGTAGGTGATACCACCTACTCCTAGTGATACCACCTACTCCCAGTGATACCACCTACTCCCAGCGAAACCACCTACTCCCAGCGATATCACCTACTCCCAGCGATACCACCTACTCCCAGCGATACCACCTACTCCCAGCGATACCACCTACTCCCAATGATACCACCTACTCCCAGCGAAACCACCTACTCCCAGCAATACCACCTACTCCCAGCGAAACCACCTACTCTCAGCGATACCACCTACTCCCAGCGATACCATGTACTCAAGCGATCCCACCTACTCCTCCTTCTGTTTTTGTTTATTAGAAAACGATAAAAATGCCCTGGTTTTCATTGTTTTTAAAGGAAATAAAACTATATATAAAAAATAAGTTAACAGCTAACCCATTTATTATCACCACTCCAAGATGGCGGACCCGCGTCTCGTCAGCGCCAGTAGGCAGTAGCGCTCCATGCTGCGTCTACTTATAAGATGTCTATGGTCTGTACATTCTTGGGGTCCAGACCAACAACGCCCAATGCCAGAAGGTAACAAAAAAAATCCTGTTTTTCCCAGGACATGTAGGTGATACTACCTACTCCTAGTGATACCACCTACTCCCAGTGATACCACCTACTCCCAGCGATACCACCTACTCCCAGCGAAACCACCTACTCCCAGCGAAACCACCTACTCCCAGCGATACCACCTACTCCCAGTGATACCACCTACTCCCAGCGATACCACCTACTCCCAATGATACCACCTACTCCCAGCGAAACCACCTACTCCCAGCAATACCACCTACTCCCAGCGAAACCACCTACTCTCAGCGATACCACCTACTCCCAGCGATACCATGTACTCAAGCGATCCCACCTACTCCTCCTTCTGTTTTTGTTTTTTAGAAAACGATAAAAATGCCCTGGTTTTCATTGTTTTTAAAGGAAATGAAATTAGATATAAAAAATAAGTTAACAGCTAACCCATTTATTATCACCACTCCAAGATGGCGGCCCCGCGTCTCGTCAGCGCCAGTAGGCAGTAGCGCTCCATGCTGCGTCTACTTATAAGATGTCTATGGTCTGTACATTCTTGGGGTCCAGACCAACAACACCCAATGCCAGAAGGTAACAAAAAAAATCCTGTTTTTCCCAGGACATGTAGGTGATACTACCTACTCCTAGTGATACCACCTACTCCCAGTGATACCACCTACTCCCAGTGATACCACCTACTCCCAGCGAAACCACCTACTCCCAGCGAAACCACCTACTCCCAGCGATACCACCTACTCCCAGTGATACCACCTACTCCCAGCGATACCACCTACTCCCAATGATACCACCTACTCCCAGCGAAACCACCTACTCCCAGCAATACCACCTACTCCCAGCGAAACCACCTACTCTCAGCGATACCACCTACTCCCAGCGATACCATGTACTCAAGCGATCCCACCTACTCCTCCTTCTGTTTTTGTTTTTTAGAAAACGATAAAAATGCCCTGGTTTTCATTGTTTTTAAAGGAAATGAAACTAGATATAAAAAATAAGTTAACAGCTAACCCATTTATTATCACCACTCCAAGATGGCGGCCCGCGTCTCGTCAGCGCCAGTATGCAGTAGCGCTTCATGCTGCGTCTACTTATAAGATGTCTATGGTCTGTACATTCTTGGGGTCCAGACCAACAACACCCAATGCCAGAAGGTAACAAAAAAATCCTGTTTCCCAGGACATGTAGGTGATACCACCTACTCCCAGCGATACCACCTGCTCCCAGTGATACCACCTACTTCCAGTGATACCACGTACTCCCAGTGATACCACATACTCCCAGTGATACCACCTACTCCCAGCGATACCACCTACTCCCAGCGATACCACCTACTCCTAGCGATACCACCTACTCCCAGCAATACCACCTACTCCCAGCGAAACCACCTACTCTCAGCGATACCACCTACTCCCAGCGATACCATGTACTCAAGCGATCCCACCTACTCCTCCTTCTGTTTTTGTTTTTTAGAAAACGATAAAAATGCCCTGGTTTTCGTTGTTTTTAAAGGAAATAAAACTAGACATGAAAATAAGTTAAAAGCTAACCCATTCATTATCACCACTCCAACATGGCGGCCCCGCGTCTCGTCAGCGCCAGTAGGCAGTAGCGCTCGATGCTGCGTCTACTTATAAGATGTCTATGGTCTGTACATTCTTGGGGTCCAGACCAACAACACCCAATGCCAGAAGGTAACAAAAAAAAATCCTGTTTTTCCCAGGACATGTAAGTGATACCACCTACTCCCAGTGATACCACCTACTCCCAGCGATACCACCTACTCCCAGCGATACCACCTAGTCCCAGCGGTTCCATGTACTCCCAGCGATACCACCTACTCCTCCTTCTGTTTTTGTTTTTTAGAAAACGATAAAAATGCCCTGGTTTTCGTTGTTTTTAAAGGAAATAAAACTAGATATAAAAATAAGTTCAAAGCTAACCCATTCATTATCACCACTCCAACATGGCGGCCCCGCGTCTCGTCAGCGCCAGTAGGCAGTAGCGCTCGATGCTGCGTCTACTTATAAGATGTCTATGGTCTGTACATTCTGGGGTCCAGACCAACAACACCCAATGCCAGAAGGTAACAAAAAAAAATCCTGTTTTTCCAGGACATATAGGTGATACCACCTACTCCTAGTGATACCACCTACTCCCAGCGAAACCACCTACTCCCAGCGATATCACCTACTCCCAGCGATACCATCTACTCCCAGCGATACCACCTACTCCCAGTGATACCACCTACTCCCAATGATACCACCTACTCCCAGCGAAACCACCTACTCCCAGCAATACCACCTACTCCCAGCGAAACCACCTACTCTCAGCGATACCACCTACTCCCAGCGATACCATGTACTCAAGCGATCCCACCTACTCCTCCTTCTGTTTTTGTTTTTTAGAAAACGATAAAAATGCCCTGGTTTTCATTGTTTTTAAAGGAAATGAAACTAGATATAAAAAATAAGTTAACAGCTAACCCATTTATTATCACCACTCCAAGATGGCGGCCCGCGTCTCGTCAGCGCCAGTATGCAGTAGCGCTTCATGCTGCGTCTACTTATAAGATGTCTATGGTCTGTACATTCTTGGGGTCCAGACCAACAACACCCAATGCCAGAAGGTAACAAAAAAATCCTGTTTCCCAGGACATGTAGGTGATACCACCTACTCCCAGCGATACCACCTGCTCCCAGTGATACCACCTACTTCCAGTGATACCACGTACTCCCAGTGATACCACATACTCCCAGTGATACCACCTACTCCCAGCGATACCACCTACTCCTAGCGATACCACCTACTCCCAGTGATACCACCTACTCCCAGTGAAACCACCTACTCCCAGCGATACCACCTACTCCCAGTGATACCACCTACTCCCAGCGATACCACCTACTCCCAGTGATACCACCTACTCCCAGCGATACCACCTGCTCCCAGCGATACCACCTACTCCCAGCGATACCACCTACTCCCAGCGATACCATGTACTCCCAGCGATACCACCTACTCCTCCTTCTGTTTTTGTTTTTTAGAAAACGATAAAAATGCCCTGGTTTTCGTTGTTTTTAAAGGAAATAAAACTAGACATGAAAATAAGTTAAAAGCTAACCCATTTATTATCACCCCTCCAACATGGCGGCCCCGCGTCTCGTCAGCGCCAGTAGGCAGTAGCGCTCGATGCTGCGTCTACTTATAAGATGTCTATGGTCTGTACATTCTTGGGGTCCAGACCAACAACACCCAATGCCAGAAGGTAACAAAAAAAATCCTGTTTTTTCCAGGACATGTAAGTGATACCACCTACTCCCAGTGATACCACCTACTCCCAGCGATACCACCTAGTCCCAGCGATACCATGTACTCCCAGCGATACCACCTACTCCTCCTTCTGTTTTTGTTTTTTAGAAAACGATAAAAATGCCCTGGTTTTTGTTGTTTTTAAAGGAAATAACACTAGATATAAAAATAAGTTCAAAGCTAACCCATTCATTATCACCACTCCAACATGGCGGCCCCGCGTCTCGTCAGCGCCAGTAGGCAGTAGCGCTCGATGCTGCGTCTACTTATAAGATGTCTATGGTCTGTACATTCTGGGGTCCAGACCAACAACACCCAATGCCAGAAGGTAACAAAAAAAAATCCTGTTTTTCCAGGACATATAGGTGATACCACCTACTCCTAGCGATACCACCTACTCCCAGCGATACCACCTACTCCCAGCGATACCACCTACTCCCAGCGATACCACGTACTCCCAGCGATACCACTTAGTCCCAGCGATACCACCTACTCCTCCTTCTGTTTGTGTTTTTTAGAAAACAATAAAAATGCCCTGGTTATCATTGTTTTTACAGGAAATAAAACTAGATATAATATAAAATATAAAAATAAGTTCAAAGCTAACCCATTTATTAATTATTTCATTAAGTTATAAACCTTAACAGTTTTATACAGAGGGTGTTTCCATGATAACAACTACATTTTCCAAGCGGAGCCAGGAATACAGGACTACTTGGAACATAAACAAATAATACAATATTAAAAGGAACAGCGTGTTCATCCCGCAGTAAGAGCGCACTGATTTATTGAACACCCTGAGGACGGCAAATGGGAGGTGCAGTAAGATCCCAGCGTCGATAGCCACAGACCTTGAAAAACACCCTGTTTTTGAGATATGCACGTGGCGCCACTCCACACAACTCCTCGCCTTATCGCGGAGGAAAAGGTAAATCTGTCGAATAACAGCGAACAATTCACCCAATCGTGGTATTTTAGGTCAGATGCTGCGATTACGTCTCAAGGAGGTTACAGCCACAGCTCATGTGTCCATGAGCAAACAGATCGTAACTCTAGAATGATGCGTCAACTTCAGCAAGGTCACATGACCCAGATATTTTTTTATTACGGTGCAATGAAAGATGATCACCTGACTCAGCTCTCATGAACTACATCTCCGGCGGACCTTTCAAGTGACTTTTCAGTGGTTTTGAAAGGCTTTCTCTCGATCCAAACGGACACTTTCGTCGTCGCAATCTCTCAAACCAGCTTACGTATCATCAGTTCATCTCAACATGAGGACCAAGGGTGCGAGGCAAGCAGCAATACAACAATTAGAGATGTCCGATAATGGCTTTTTTGCCGATATCCGATATTGCCCAACTCTTAATTACCGATTCCGATATCACCCGATACCGATATATACAGTCGTGGAATTAACACATTATTATGCCTAATTTTGTTGTGATGCCCCGCTGGATGCATTAAACAATGTAACAAGGTTTTCCAAAATAAATCAACTCAAGTTACGGAAAAGTATATTGTAGCGTCCCGGAAGAGTTAGTGCTGCAAGGGGTTCTGGGTATTTGTTCTGTTGTGTTTATGTTGTGTTACGGTGCGGATGTTCTCCCGAAATGTGTTCGTCATTCTTGTTTGGTGTGGGTTCACAGTGTGGCGCATATTTGTAACAGTGTTAAAGTTGTTTATACGTCCCCCTCAGTGTGACCTGTATGGCTGTTGACCAAGTATGCCTTGCATTCACTTGTATGTGCGAAAAGCCGTAGATATTATGTGACTGGGCCGGCACGCCAAGGCAGTGCCTTTAAGGTTTATTGGCGCTCTGTACTTCTCCCTACGTCCGGGTACACAGCTGCGTTTTAAAAAGTCATACATTTTACTTTTTGAAACCGATACCGATAATTTTGAAACCGATACCGATAATTTCCGATATGACATTTTAAAGCATTTATCGGCCGATAATATCGGCAGTCCGATATTATCGGACATCCCTAACAACAATGTTTGTTCGCAATGGGCAAAGTACCGTATTTTTCGGACTATAAGGCGCACCTAAAATCCTTTAATTTTCTCAAAAATCGACAGTGCGCCTCATAACCCGGTGCGCCTAATGTACGGCATGATTCTGGTTGTGCTTACCGACCTCGGAGCAATGTTATTTGGTACATGGTGTAATGATAAGTGTGGCGGGTAGATGGCAGTCACACATAAGAGATACGTGTTTTAATTTTCCTGAGGGAACTCTCCTGAAGGAATCAATAAAGTACTATCTATCTATCTATCTATCTATCTAAACCAGTGGTTCTTAACCTGGGTTCGATCGAACCCTAGGGGTTCGGTGAGTCGGCCTCAGGGGTTCGGCGGAGGTCAAGACACACCCGACTCATCATGTAAATAAAAACTTCTCCCTATCGGCGTATTACGGATACGGCAACAGTAAAAGTCAGACTGGTTTGCAGGTGTGTAATTTGTTGTGAGTTTATGCACTGTGTTGGTTTTGTTGTTTGAACAAGGTGATGTTCATGCACGGTTCATTTTGTGTACCAGTAAAAAAACATGGTAACACTTTGGTATGGGGAACATATTCACCATTAATTAGTTGCTTATTAACATGCAAATTAGTAACATATCGGCTCTTAACTAGTCATTATTAAGTACTTATTAATGCCTTATTTGGCATGGCCTTATTATAACCCTAACCCTCTAACCCTGGCCCTAACCCTCTAACCCTGGCCCTAACCCTAACCAAATAACTCTAAATTAAGTCTTTATTACTTAGAATATGTTCCCCTAGTGTCCAAATAACTCTAAATTAAGTCTTTGTTACTTAGAATATGTTCCCCATACTAAAGTGTTACCAAAAACATATAACTTTGTCTTGAATTTGAAAAAAAAAAACATTAGATTTTTCACTAAAGAAGGGTTCGGTGAATGCGCATATGAAACTGGTGGGGTTCGGTACCTCCAACAAGGTTAAGAACCACTGATCTAAACTGCAAGATGATGCCAGTAAACAACACCAAAACTTAAAATGTTCCATCGAGAATATAGAACATTACACTCGGTCAAAATGTTTTTAGTACGACTTCGGTAAGCTATGAAGCCGCACCGCTTGATGGATTGTTAGCGCATTAAACATACGAGTATTATTATGTTGTGTGTATAAGGACCGCAAAATGGCCCCCAATAGCAGACATATTACCTGCCGTTTTGTTTCACAATATTATGCAAAACCAACTTTTATTATCTTCTGGTACCTGCTGATCTGTATTTGGGATCTGTATAAATCCTGAAAAATTGCCCGCGTCCGCCTTTGAAGTCTGTGCCGACACCGTAGTCGATTAGGTTCTTCTTTTTCCTCTATCTTCTTGTTGTGGGACATTCATCCTCCACTGTTGCCATTTCTAATATAAAGTAGTGTAAAGTTCTTACTTATATCTGTCAGTAAACTCGCCATGAAAGCGCTAAAACATACCGGTATAGTGAGTTTACATTATTCACCCAAGGAATTTTAGTTATTAGAGTTCCGGTCGGACGGTTTTTCCCGGGACACATTTCCTGTGTTGTTGTTCCCGGATGAGGAGATGCTGCTCCGTTATTCCTGGCAAAGACTACTTCCTGGCTAGCAACACTACTGTCATCTCACATCTTGGAATTGCAACTTCATGTAAATTTTACTCAGAAGTGTAAGGAAAAAAGCAGAGTTATCTCAATCTGTTCAGTTTTGAATGTTTAAAAAAAGATAGATGTTATTTTTAAACAATCAACACATAAAAGTACCAACAATCGATTTCCCAGATACCATGAATCCGTACCGTATCAGTTCAAATGTAAAATGTACCCATTCCTCGTTCCAATTCCTAGGTTGTTTTGCTTAAACGAACTGAGGCAACAAGGAAAAGGACTTGGCCAAGATAAGATAAGATAATTGTCCTTACAAACTACTGATTACAGTCAAAGTGTGGGCCTACTTTCTTCTTTTCTTCTTTTTTCACCATCATGACATTGAAAATGACATAATCCTCTTCAGTCTAGATCAGGCCTGGGCAATTATTGTGCCTCGGCAAAGCTAAATTTAGGTAAAAAAATGTGTCTGCTGGCCGGTATATCTATTTTTAGGAACACTAATACAAAACCTCACAATAATGTCTGATTGAATGCTAAAAACGTTATGACAGACCGCCTTAAAAAACGGAAGGGAATTTTCGATTTTTTTACTGAATGAGACACCCAGAATGTACATGAAAATAAAGAATAGGGGATTAACAATATTAACTATGAATGATAAAACACTAAATATTGACAACACCGCATCTCAATTGACATATTTTATAATCAAGCGAAACGCAACAAACACAGCAAAATATGAACGTGAAGGGTAAAAAAAAGCCCACCTACAATCTGATACATCTGATACATCACTAAGCTTTAGAACTTTGTTGTAAAAATATCCTTCCGCGTCTGTCCCTGACACCCGCATTTCAGGCTGGCCTCTGTGGAAACGCTCCCCACCCACACTTCTTGGTGCCTCGTCTGAGCTGTTGTGACTTAGATTACCATAGTAACTAATTAGATGACCATAGTAACTAATTAGATGTCCATAGTAACTAGAATATCATGCAAAAGCACAGATTCCAACCATTGAAATATTTTGTATAGTTCAAGACTTACGGTCATTTGAAAACATCACTGCACATCATAATGGCGGCTACACTTTCCATCTTAAAGATCTAAAAAAAATTATTTGGGACTGTTCGGCGGGCCAGATTGAAAAGCTTAACTGGCCCCATGCGGCCCCCGGGACTTAATTTTCCCAGGTCTGGTCTAGATCAACGTTTGTTTTGATAAAACTTTTGAGTTGTTGCGGAGAGATGGGATACATGGGCACCTTTTGAAAAAAAATCAATTCTCAAACAAACGTAGAAAAGTGTAGACTAGGGGTGTCAAACTCATTTCAGATCGGGGGCCACATGGAGAAAAATCTACTCCCAAGTGGTAAAATCACGGCACGATAACTTAAAAGTAAAGACAACTTCAGATTTTTGTCTTTGTTTGAAAATAGAACAAGCACATTATGAAATTTTACAAATCATAATGTTGTTGGGGTTTTTTACACTTACATGTTGCGGTTAATAGTATTCTATCTTTATTTGTCGTTATTTATATTTTCTGTATAAATTACGTGATAATGTTCATCAGTCAACACTTTGGTGTTAAATTTCCATCTATCAACATAAAAAATATATATATAAAAATCAATTTACAGTATGTTATTTATGTAGTTTGCTCATTGTCCTCGACTGATGTAGGGATGCCTCTCACTATTATGTTAGATCCACTATGGACTGGACTCTCACTATTATGTTAGATCCACTATGGACTGGACTCTCACTATTATGTTAGATCCACTATGGACTGGACTCTCACTATTTTGTTAGATCCACTATGGACTGGACTCTCACACTATTATGTTAGATCCACTATGGACTGGACTCTCACACTATCATGTTAGATCCACTATGGACTGGACTCTCACACTATCATGCTAGATCCACTATGGACTGGACTTTCACTATCATGTTAGATCCACTATGGACTGGACTCTCACACTATTATGTTAGATCCACTATGGAGTGGACTCTCACACCATCATGTTAGATCCACTATGGACTGGACTCTCACACTACCATGTTAGTTCCACTATGGACTGGACTCTCACACTATTATGTTAGATCCAGTATGGACTGGACTCTCACACTATCATGTTGGATCCACTATGGACTGAACGTTCACTATTATGTTAGATCCACTATGGACTGGACTCTCACTATTATGTTAGATCCTCTATGGACTGGACTCTCACTATTATGTTAGATCCACTATGGACTGAACTTTCACTATTATGTTAGATCCACTATGGACTGGACTCTCACTATTATGTTAGATCCACTATGGACTGGACTCTCACACTATCATGTTAGATCCACTATGGACTGAACGTTCACTATTATGTTAGATCCACTATGGACTGGACTCTCACTATTATGTTAGATCCTCTATGGACTGGACTCTCACTATTATGTTAGATCCACTATGGACTGAACTTTCACTATTATGTTAGATCCACTATGGACTGGACTCTCACTATTATGTTAGATCCACTATGGACTGGACTCTCACTATTATGTTAGATCCACTATGGACTGGACTCTCACTATTATGTTAGATCCACTATGGACTGAACTTTCACTATTATGTTAGATCCACTATGGACTGGACTCTCACACTATTATGTTAGATCCACTATGGACTGGACTCTCACTATTATGTTAGATCCACTATGGACTGGACTATCACTATTATGTTAGATCCACTATGGACTGGACTTTCACAATATTATGTTAGACCCACTCGACGTCCATTGCATCCGGTCTCCCCTAAAGGGGACGGGGGTCACCCACATCTGCGGTCCTCTCCAAGGTTTCTCATAGTCATTCACATTGACATGCCACTGGGTTGTGAGTTTTTCCTTGCCCTTATGTGGGATCTGAACCGAGGATGTTGTTGTAAGTTGTGCAGCCCTTTGAGACACTTGTGATTTAGGGCTATATAAATAAACATTGATTGATTGATTGATTGATGTACTAACATCATGTGGTTTATTTTGTACATATGTAGCATCATCTACAAAGATACAAAGAATTGCTATTGCGACATCTAGTGGACACATTTAGAACAGCAGTTTATTTCATTCAAAAATGTCATGTTAATTTTTATACTTAACAAACTCATCCCGCGGGCCGGATAAAAGCTGTTTGCGGGCCTGATCCGGCCCCCGGGCCGTATGTTTGACACCCCTGGTGTAGACTATACTTTTTGATGACAATGCAATTTATCCTTTTGGAAAAATTGTTGCATGAAAATGTGTTATTTATTATTCCACAAGTGCTCGGTCGAAATGTAGCGTTTGACACCAAAGGGAATGTTATAGTATTTGCCAGTATCTGTGTTTGTGTGTGTGTGTGTGTGTGTGTGTGTGTGTGTGTGTGTGTGTGTGTGTGTGTGTGTGTGTGTGTGTGTGTGTGTGTGTGTGTGTGTGTGTGTGTGTGTGTGTGTGTGTGTGTGTGTGTGTGTGTGTGTGTGTGTGTGTGTGTGTGTGTGTGTGCGCGCGTGTGACAACGCATCTGACCTTTTTGCCACCACCTCTGTCGCTTGAGTGGACAGTGTCCAAAATGATGAATTGAAAGTTGGGAAAACTATCTTTTAGAGTTCAGAATCCACGGAAGGAGAAAATTGGCAAAGACTTCCAAGGCCAGACGTGTCACGCCCTCCATTCATCACCGTGTGGACTGTGGACGGCTGAGTGTATGTGCGACAACACTGGGATTTAATTCCCAATCATTTGTTTATTTATATTATTATCTCACTATTATGTTGGATCCACTATGGACTGGACTCTCACTATTATGTTGGATCCACTATGGACTGGACTCTCACTGATATGTTAGATCCACTATGGACTGGACTCTCACTATTATGTTAGATCCACTATGGACTGGACTTTCACTATTATGTTAGATCCACTATGGACTGGACTCTCACTATTATGTTAGATCCACTATGGACTGGACTCTCACTATTATGTTAGATCCACTATGGACTGGACTCTCACTATTATGTTAGATCCACTATGGACTGGACTCTCACTGATGTGTTAGATCCACTATGGACTGGACTCTCACTATTATGTTAGATCCACTATGGACTGGACTCTCACTATTATGTTGGATCCACTATGGACTGGACTTTCACTGATATGTTAGATCCACTATGGACTGGACTCTCACTATTATGTTAGATCCACTATGGACTGGACTCTCACTATTATGTTAGATCCACTATGGACTGGACTCTCACTATTATGTTAGATCCACTATGGACTGGACTCTCACACTATTATGTTAGATCCACAATGGACTGGACTCTCACTATTATGTTAGATCCACTATGGACTGGACTCTCACTATTTTGTTAGATCCACTATGGACTGGACTCTCACTATTTTGTTAGATCCACTATGGACTGGACTCTCACTATTATGTTGGATCCACTATGGACTGGACTCTCACTATTATGTTGGATCCACTATGGACTGGACTTTCACTGATATGTTAGATCCACTATGGACTGGACTCTCACTATTATGTTAGATCCACTATGGACTGGACTCTCACTATTATGTTGGATCCACTATGGACTGGACTTTCACTGATATGTTAGATCCACTATGGACTGGACTCTCACTATTATGTTAGATCCACTATGGACTGGACTCTCACTATTATGTTAGATCCACTATGGACTGGACTCTCACTATTATGTTAGATCCACTATGGACTGGACTCTCACACTATTATGTTAGATCCACAATGGACTGGACTCTCACTATTATGTTAGATCCACTATGGACTGGACTCTCACTATTTTGTTAGATCCACTATGGACTGGACTCTCACTATTTTGTTAGATCCACTATGGACTGGACTCTCACTATTATGTTGGATCCACTATGGACTGGACTCTCACTATTATGTTGGATCCACTATGGACTGGACTTTCACTGATATGTTAGATCCACTATGGACTGGACTCTCACTATTATGTTAGATCCACTATGGACTGGACTCTCACTATTATGTTGGATCCACTATGGACTGGACTTTCACTGATATGTTAGATCCACTATGGACTGGACTCTCACTATTATGTTAGATCCACTATGGACTGGACTCTCACTATTATGTTAGATCCACCATGGACTGGACTCTCACTATTATGTTAGATCCACTATGGACTGGACTCTCACTATTATGTTAGATCCACTATGGACTGGACTCTCACTCTTTTATGTTAGATCCACTACGGACTGGACTATCACTATTATGTTAGATCCACTATGGACTGGACTCTCACTATTATGTTGGATCCACTATGGACTGGACTCTCACTATTATGTTAGATCCACTATGGACTGGACTCTCACTATTATGTTAGATCCACTATGGACTGGACTCTCACTATTATGTTAGATCCACTATGGACTGGACTCTCACTATTATGTTAGATCCACTATGGACTGGACTCTCACTATTATGTTAGATCCACTATGGACTGGACTCTCACACTATTATGTTAGATCCACTATGGACTGGACTCTCACTATTATGTTAGATCCACTATGGACTGGACTCTCACTATTTTGTTAGATCCACTATGGACTGGACTCTCACTATTTTGTTAGATCCACTATGGACTGGACTCTCACTATTTTGTTAGATCCACTATGGACTGGACTCTCACTATTTTGTTAGATCCACTATGGACTGGACTCTCACAATATTATGTCAGACCCACTCGACATCCATTGCTTTCGGTCTCCCCTAGAGGGGTGGGGGGTCACCCACATCTGCGGTCCTCTCCAAGGTTTCTCATAGTCAATTACATCGACGTCCCACTGGGTTGAGTTTTTCCTTGCCCTTATGTGGGCTCTGTACCGCGGACGTCGTTGTGGCTTGTGCAGCCCTTTGAGACACTTGTGATTTAGGGCTATATAAATAAACATTGATTGATTGATTGTTTATTTCGCTACTCTTTTTGTGTACATTGAATCCGGTGGCTTATAAAACGGTGTGGCTAATTTAAGGATTTTCCATAAAATGTTGTGTTCAAAAAATAGCTTTTATTGAACAAAGACACGCTGAAATTATTGTTTGTGCTGTGGCGCCATTTTTTGGAAGAGTTTGCTCACTGCAGGTGCTGCGCGGTGAACGTCTACAGCAGGGGTCACCAACCTTTTTGAAAGCAAGAGCTACTTCTTGGGTACTGATTAATGCGAAGGGCTACCAGTTTGATACACACTTAAATAAATTACCAGAAATAGCCAATTTGCTCAATTTACCTTTAACTCTGTTATTATTAATAATTAATGATATTTACACTTAATTGAACGGTTTAAAAGAGGAGAAAACACAAAACAAATGACAATTAAATTTTGAAACATAGTTTATCTTCAATTTCGACTCTTTAAAATTCAAAATTCTACCGAAAAAAAAAGAGAAAAACTAGCTAATTCGAATCTTTTTGAAAAAATTAAAAAAATAATTTATGGAACATCGTTAGTAATTTTTCCTGATTAAGATTAATTTTAGAATTTTGATGACATGTTTTAAATAGGTTAAAATCCAATCTACACTTCGTTAGAATATATAACAAATTGGACCAAGCTATATTTATAACAAAGACAAATCATTATTTCTTCTAGATTTTCCAGAACAAAAATGTTTAAAAGAAATTCAAAAGACTTTGAAATAAGATTAAAATTTTATTCTACAGATTTTCTAGATTTGCCAGAATATTTTTTTTGAATTTTAATCATAATAAGTTTGAAGAAATATTTCACAAATATTCTTCGTCGAAAAAACAGAAGCTAAAATTAAGAATTAAATTAAAATGTATTAATTATTCTTTACAATAAAAAATAAATTTACTTGAACATTGATTTAAATTGTCAGGAAAGAAGAGGAAGGAATTTAAAAGGTAAAAAGGTATATGTGTTTAAAAATCCTAAAATGATTTTTAAGGTTGTAATTTCTCTCTAAAATTGTCTTTCTGAAAGTTATAAGAAGCAAAGTAAAAAAAAATAATGAATTTATTTAAACAAGTGAAGACCAAGTCTTTAAAATATTTTCTTGGAGTTTCAAATTCTATTTGAGTTTTGTCTCTCTTAGAATTAAAAATGTCGGGCAAAGCGAGACCAGCATGCTAGTAAATAAATACAATTTAAAAAATAGAGGCAGCTCACTGGTAAGTGCTGCTATTTGAGCTATTTTTAGAACAGGCCAGCGGGCTCCTCATCTGGTCCTTACGGGCTACCTGGTGCCCGCGGGCACCGCGTTGGTGACCCCTGCTCTACAGTATTTTCTTCTGTTTAGTGCTTTAAAGGCCTACTGAAATGAAATGTTCTTATTTAAACGGGGATTCTTATTTAAACGGGGATAGCAGGTCCATTCTATGTGTCATACTTGGATCATTTCGCGATATTGCCATATTTTTGCTGAAAGGATTTAGTAGAGAACATCGACGATAAAGTTCGCCACTTTTGGTCGCTGATAAAAAAAAAAGCCTGTTCTTCTAACCTTGCTGGAGAAGTCATGGTGAGGGGAGGAAGCCACGGTGCATTGCGTGCACAGCATCAGCAGGTGGCTCGTTATGCAAGTGGTAACTAGGTGAGCACCGTGATTTAAACAAGAATATCTTTTTTCTTTTTAAATAATCATTGCCAGGCGAGGATTATTTTTAAACCCGCCATTTGTCACCGGTGTTTGCGTTGGAACCCGAGGGGGAGATTCTTCCTACACAGCACTTTTGCACAGCACGCCGCCGAAAATCCCCCCTGAAGCCGAGCACCTGCAGCACAGCGAGCGGTGGGGATAAGGAGGGCAAACAACAACGCGGAAAGAACATAATAAGAAGCATGGCTTGCACTCGCATGCTGGCTTGTTTCCCGCTTCTACTTCCTTCCGGAACACCTGCACCGCTAAACCTTTGACTGGGATCACCCCGGCCGCCCCTCACTGATATAAGCTCACTCTCTACTACTTTCTCCCCCAAACTTTATCAGTCTTGTCAGCACATATTTATTTTGTAAACATCTCAATGGGCTTATGTACAGTAAGTGGGAGTTAATTCAAAGCATTTTTTACTTTAATAATGATGTGTAGTGCATGAGAAAGTAGGAAAAAAGAAAACATACCCCCCTTGACCACATGGTCATTTACTAAGAAGTTTTTAATTTTAACGACGACTGGACAATAAAGTGTGGCGAAATTATTCTCTGCATTTGACCCATCACTCTTGATCACCCCCTGGGAGGTGAGGGGAGCAGTGAGCAGCAGCGGTGGCCGCGCCCGGGAATCATTTTTGGTGATTCAACCCCCAATTCCAACCCTTGATGCTGAGTGCCAAGCAGGGAGGTAATGGGTCCCATTTGGCCGGGGTTTGAACTCACAACCTACCGACAATGTAATTCATCACATATTTCCAGTTGTTTCATTACAGCACGTCCGAAAAGGAGTAGGAAGAAGCTGAGCTTATTTTATCCTACCCCTTTTCATATCATAGCAATTTTATCCTATTTTCTTGTTCTCTGTAACATAACAGTGAACAAATAAATAATAAACAAATAATATAGCATAGTAAATAAATATTAAATACATAAATTATCCTTGTCTCAATAAAAAAATAAAAATAAAAATAAAAATAAAAATAAAAATAAAAATAAAAATAAAAATAAAAAAAAATAAAAAATAAAATAAAATAAAATAAAATAAAATAAAAATAAAATAAAATAAAATAAAAATAAAAATAAATACAAAAATTTAATTAAATTAAAAAAATAAATAGAATAAAATTAAAATTAAAATTAATTATAAAATTATAAATTTAAATTATAGAATAAAAAACAAAAATACAAATAAATATAAAAAATAAAAATAAAAATAAAAATAAAAATAAAAATAAAAATAAAAATAAAAATAAAAATAAAAATAAAAATAAAAATAAAAATAAAAATAAAAATAAAAATAAAATAAAATAAAAAAAGTGTTCAACATATTCATCATAATTCTTATTCTGTGTTCTTTGTGAACACCTGTAGTTTGAACAGTCTCTTAAACTGAATCATATTAGTGCTTTGTTTGATTTCTTTGGTTAATCCATTCCATAATTTAATTCCACATACTGATTGCTAAAGGTTTGAAGTGTTGTACGAGAATGTACAACAATTATTCTCAACACAAGAGGAGACATGTATGCACGTACAACACTTAAGACCTTTAACATATCAGTATGTGGAATTAAATTATGGAACGGATAAAGCAAGGAAATCAAACAATGTACCAATATGATTCAGTTTAAGAGACTGTTCAAACTACAAGTGTTCACAAAGTGTTCACAAAGTACAAAGTTTTTTTTTATGAGATAATGATTATTTATGTATTTAAAATGTGCTTACTTATTATGTATTTATTCACTGTTCTGTTATAAACAGAGAACAAAGAAATGGGATAAAACTGTTATGATATGAAAAGGGGTCGGATTAAATAAACTCTGCTTCTCCCTACTCCTTTTCGGACGTGCTGTAATGAAACAACTGGAAATATGTGATGAATTACATTGTTTTGTATGCACGTTCCAAATAAACTGAAACTGAACTGAACTTTGCTTTTAGTTTTGGACCTCAAATGTGTCTCGCTGTCTGTTCCGATCTGTTTTTAGCGCAGTTTGGAAAAAGCAATTAAAGTACACAACTCTCCAGACACATACAGCATGTTGTGTTTCATTCTTTTGTTTCTCTCTCGCCGCAGCCGGTGACATTTAAAAAGGATGAGGCGCAAAAGGCCATCACTAATTGTTGGCTTGATGCACTTTTACTCAAACCGTGGCCTTTAATGATTTTTCCTGCTCTTACTGCTTGAGCGCGTCGTCCGGAAAAGAAGACATAAGTCGTCTTTGTTGGACCGCCGAGAGCCAGACAAAGAAGAGGAAAGTCGTGAACGTGGCAGTGAGGGAAAAAGTATGACGATGACGGGCTGACAGCGTGAGTCAGAAAAGGTAAATTAGGGAATTTAATGACTCCATATAATATGTGAGATGAGATGTTCCAGGAACGGTTTAATAACCGTGAAGTTGATTCAGTCTTGTGCTGATTTTCACGCAATCTTTTCAACTTTTTGTCACTTCTGGAGGTGTGAGCAGCACATTTCTATATCCAACGTATGAGTAGCACATTCTGCTCACACAAACACATGGCGGCAAGCGTAGCTCTGCTGAGTTTAGAGCTAAAGTCCTTCCCCACAAAAGTCGATTTTTGTTCTTTTTAACTCAGACCCTCGAGGGGAAATCAATGTCACACATTAAAATGGGCTTTCAGCTAAATTTCCCATGCTTTAATTGGAGAAAAATAATAAGTCACCGCGTGGCGATCACATTTTTTCAAAAGACATTTGTGGCGCCCCCTATGGATTTTGCTCAAAATTACTTGTAATACTTGCTAGCATACATGTAACAGGTTGATAGGTACCTTTTCACATTTTAATTGATACGTACCGTTGCGTCTGACCAGTATTCCCTCTCAGGGAATTAAAGTCACTGGTCAATCCCAAGTTTTTTCAGATGACATATATGCAGAGTAAGAAGGACCATCAAGACAGAATAGGAATATTATCAAAACCAATCAAATCAACTTTATTTATAAAGCACATTTAAAATGTACCACAGGGGTAGCCAAAGTGCTGTACAATGGGCAAGTTAAAAGATAACACAAGAGAAAGCATGATTAAAGCACAAAAATAAATAAATAAATAAATAAAACATAAAAAACAGGTTCGCAGCAGGTGCATTGTGGGACGCCATAGCAGGATGGAGATCACTCAGTGTTAAGAGCCATGGAATAAAAGTATGTTATCAAGTTTTACTAAAGCTTCAGGAGACCGGCCCACACCAATTCATTCATACCGGCTTCTCGAATTGGTCTAACATTCAAGTGGAAGAGACAACTTCTTGCATACGAAGAAAGCCCCCACCCTGTCCAGAAAGGAATACAGCCTCATTGTTCTAATACAGATAAGATATAAAGGGAGTACTCCAACTCCTACATTCCATGTGTTTTAAGTCTCGTCTTAAGACCCACTTTTATTCTTTGGCTTTTAACACTCCGTGAGTTGTGTGGTCTTCTGTCCTCTGTTGTCCTCTGTGTTTTTTTTATAAATTTTGATGTCTATTTTACTGTTTTAATTGGTTTTACCCTTTAAAATCGTTTTTAATCATATTTATTTTTTATATTGTTTCTGTATTGGTTTTCTATTCATTTTATTTTTTTGTTTTTATTCAGTCATTGGTGTAGCATAATATTGTTTTTAATATTGTTTTAAATATCGTTTTTAATATTGTTTTTAATTGTGTTTTTAATATTGTTTTTAACATGGCTGTGCAGCACTTTGGAAACATTCTTGTTGTGTAAATGTGCTATATAAATAAAGTGGATTGGATTGGATTGGATTCCAAGCCTTCAAGGTAACACATACAGTTTACTCGCGGACATAAGATTTAAAAAAAATAGAAAGAGTACAAATGGAAAAACACTAGCTGCTTTAAACATGACTATGAATGAAGAAATAACTCTTAAACATATATGCAGTCTCCATAGTACCCATTACCATTTTCTGTAATTGTGTTTGTGTTCAAATATGTGAATTAATATATATATTTTTCATAATAAAATCTTGTTATTTTTTAATTTAACATTTAACACCGAGCTGTGCTGTCGAGTTAACTTTTTTTCGTACATTTCTGTGTCTCATTTTCAAGTACTGTACTGTCTTACATAGTAGATTTTGCATGCAGTTGCAATTCCAAGACGTTAGATGGCAGTAGAAAATGTCAGATGTTAAATGTTTAAATATTAACTGTACTGTGCCAACTGTACTACTATATGAGTGCGTATTTTCTATTGTTTCATTGAATATAAAACAGCAAAGTCCATTTGGCTGTCATCTGTTTTAATTACGAGACAAAATTGTGTCAAAGTCATGATTTTTTTTTTCATGCTTGAAATAAGAAATTATTAATTTAAAAAAAGCAGTTTTATACTTGTGAGTGTTGATGACACAGCTTTGCAACAGTTGATATTCTAGTTTCAAGCATGTTTTACTCAATATAGGTCATCAAATCTCAGCAACAAGCTGTAATATCTTACTGAGATCATTTAGGACCAAAACCCTTAAAACAAGTAAAACACTCTAACATAAAATCTGCTTAGTGAGAAGAATGATCTTATCAGACAGAAAATAAGCAAATATCACCCTTATTTGAGATATTTAATCTTACTTACATTTCAGTTTTTGCAGTGTAAGAGAGAATGTTGTCCTCTCTGATAGGCGTCTTGTTTCAAACACACACACAATGATTACACCAAATAAAAAAGTTAAACCCCCTCAGGAAGCCAACAACCTTGTCTTTGAATGTGAGGACATGCAAAAGGACATG
>NC_084747.1:47476871-47499371 GCF_033978785.1 Entelurus aequoreus | reverse complement strand
ATGTTCAAGCATAAGGATGCTCATAGGTGTACCTGGTACCAGAGCACCCTAGGCCAAAGATCAATGATCGATTTTGTAATCGTATCAGCTGATCTGAGGCCGTATGTTTTGGACACTCGGGTGAAGAGAGGGGCTGAACTGTCAACTGATCACCATCTGGTGGTGAGTTGGGTTAGATGGCTGGGGAAACCTCTGGACAGACCTGGCAAACCCAAGCGTGTAGTGCGGGTGAACTGGGAACGTTTGGAGGAGTCCTCTGTCCGGAAGGACTTCAACTCCCACCTCCGGCGGGACTTCTCTGCCATCCCTGTGGAGGTTGGGGACATTGAACAGGAATGGGCAATGTTCAAAGCCTCTATTGCTAAAGCTGCAGATGCGAGCTGTGGCCAGAAGGTCTTAGGTGCCTCAAGGGGCGGTAACCCTCGAACACCCTGGTGGACAGTGGTGGTCAGGGAAGCCGTCCGACTGAAGAAGGAGTCCTACCGGGGTATGTTATCCCAGGGGACTCCGGAGGCAGTTGCAAGGTACCGACGGGCCCGAAGGGCAGCGGCCGTGGCTGTGGACGAGGCTAAGCAGAGGGTGTGGGAGCAGTTCGGGGAATCCATGGAGAAGGACTATCGGGCGGCACCAAAGCTGTTCTGGAAGACCATACGGCACCTCAGGAGGGGGAAGCAGGGAACCATCCAAGCTGTGTACGGCAAGGATGGGACTTTGCTGACTTCAAGTGAGGAAGTCGTGGGGCGTTGGAAAGAGCACTTTGAGGAACTCCTGAACCCAAATACATCAGACACACCCTCCCTGATAGGAGCAGGGCCTGAGGATGATGGGGGATCGACGTCGATCTCTCGGAGTGAAGTCACTGAGGTAGTTAGACAACTCCACGGTGGCAAAGCTCCGGGGGTTGACGAGATCCGTCCAGAAATGCTGAAGGCTCTGGGTGTTGATGGGCTGTCTTGGTTGATACGCCTTTTCAACATTGCGTGGAAGTCTGGGACAGTGCCGAGGGAGTGGCAGACTGGGGTGGTGGTTCCCCTTTTCAAAAAGGGGGACCAGAGGGTGTGTGCTAATTACAGGGGTATCACACTACTCAGCCTCCCTGGGAAAGTTTACGCCAAGGTACTGGAAAGGAGGGTCCGGCCGATAGTCGAACCTCAGATTCAAGAGGAGCAATGTGGATTCCGTCCTGGTCGTGGAACAACTGACCAACTCTTTACGCTTGCGGGAATCCTGGAGAGGGCCTGGGAGTATGCCTATCCAGTCTACATGTGTTTTGTGGATTTGGAGAAGGCGTATGACCGCGTCCCTCGGGAGATCTTGTGGGAGGTGCTGAGGGAGTACGGAGTGAGGGGAACCCTGTTGAGGGCCATCCAATCTCTGTACAACCAAAGCGAGAGTTGTGTCCGGGTGCTTGGATGTAAGTCGGATCCGTTTCCAGTGGGGGTTGGTCTCCGCCAGGGCTGCGCTCTGTCACCTATCCTGTTTGTGATTTTCATGGACAGGATTTCTAGGCGGAGTCGTGGCCATGGCGGAGAGGGTATACGTCTCGGGGGGCTAAAGGTTGCGTCACTGCTGTTTGCAGATGATGTGGTCCTGATGGCACCTTCGGTTCGTGACCTTCAGCTCTCACTGGATCGGTTCGCAGCCGAGTGTTCAGCGGCTGGAATGAGGATCAGCATCTCCAAATCTGAGGCCATGGTTCTCAGCAGGAAACCGATGGTTTGTACAGTCCGGGTAGGGGACAGGACTCTGTCCCAGGTGGAGGAGTTTAAGTATCTCGGGGTCTTGTTCACGAGTGAGGGAAAGATGGAGAAGGAAATCAGCCGGAGAATCGGAGCAGCTGGGGCAGTATTGCAGTCTCTCTGCCGCACTGTTGTGACGAAACGGGAGCTGAGCCAGAAGGCAAAGCTCTCGGTCTACCGAGCTATCTACATTCCTACTCTCACCTATGGTCATGAAGTGTGGGTAATGACCGAAAGAATAAGATCGCGGATACAAGCGGCCGAAATGAGTTTCCTCAGAAGGGTGGCTGGCATCTCCCTTAGAGATAGGGTGAGAAGTGCAGTCACCCGAGAGAGACTCGGAGTAGAGCCGCTGCTCCTTCGCTTGGAAAGGAGCCAGCTTAGGTGGTTCGGGCATCTCGTGCGGATGCCTCACGAGCGTCTCCCTAGGGAGGTCCTCGTTGCACGTCCCACTGGGAGGAGGCCCCGCGGCAGGCCAAGGACCAGATGGGGGGATTACATCTCCTCTCTGGCCTGGGAACGCTTCGGGATTCCCCAGGAGGAAGTCGCAAATGTTGCTCTGGAGAGGGAAGTCTGGGGGTCTCTGCTGGAGCTGCTGTCCCCGCGACCCGATTCCGGATAAGCGGTTGAAGATGGATGGATGGACACTACTGAAACACTCTTATACACACTACTGAAATGCTCTCACATAAACAACTGAAATGTTTTTCTCTCACACACCCTACTGAAACACTCTTTTTCTCACTACTGAAACACTCTTATCCACACTACTGAAATGCTCTCACATAAACAACTGAAATGTTTTTCTCTCACACACACACTACTGACACACTCTTATACACACTACTGAAACACTTGTGTACACACTACTGAAATGCTCTCACATAAACAACTGAAATGTTTTTCTCTCACACACACTACTGAAACACTCTTATACACACTACTGAAACACTCTAATACACACTACTGAAACACTCGTGTACACACTACTGAAATGCTCTCACATAAACAACTGAAATGTTTTTCTCTCACACACCCTTCTGAAACACTCTTTTTCTCACTACTGAAACACTCTTATCCACACTACTGAAATGCTCTCACATAAACAACTGAAATGTTTTTCTCTCACACACACTACTGAAACACTCTTATACACACTACTGAAACACTCTTATCCACACTACTGAAATGCTCTCACATATACAACTGAAATGTTTTTCTCTCACACCCTACTGAAACACTTTTTTTCTCACTACTGAAACACTCTCATCCACACTACTGAAATGCTCTCACATAAACAACTGAAATGTTTTTCTCACACACACTACTGAAACACTCTTATACACACTACTGAAATGCTCTCACATAAACAACTGAAATGTTTTTCTCTCACACACCCTACTGAAACACTCTTTTTCTCACTACTGAAACACTCTTATCCACACTACTGAAATGCTCTCATATAAACAACTGAAATGTTTTTCTCTCACACACACTACTGAAACACTCTTATACACACTACTGAAATGCTCTCACATATACAACTGAAATGTTTTTCTCTCACACACACTACTGAAACACTCTTATACACACTACTGAAACACTCTTATCCACACTACTGAAATGCTCTCACATATACAACTGAAATGTTTTTCTCTCACACCCTACTGAAACACTCTTTTTCTCACTACTGAAACACACTTATCCACACTACTGAAATGCTCTCACATAAACAACTGAAATGTTTTTCTCACACACACCACTGAAACACTCTTATACACACTACTGAAATGCTCTCACATAAACAACTGAAATGTTTTTCTCTCACACACCCTACTGAAACACTCTTTTTCTCACTACTGAAACACTCTTATCCACACTACTGAAATGCTCTCACATAAACAACTGAAATGTTTTTCTCTCACACACACTACTGAAACACTCTTATACACACTACTGAAACACTCTTATCCACACTACTGAAATGCTCTCACATAAACAACTGAAATGTTTTTCTCTCACACCCTACTGAAACACTCTTTTTCTCACTACTGAAACACTCTTAACCACACTACTGAAATGCTCTCACATAAACAACTGAAATGTTTTTCTCTCACACACACTACTGAAACACTCTTATACACACTACTGAAACACTCTTATCCACACTACTGAAATGCTCTCACATAAACAACTGAAATGTTTTTCTCTCACACCCTACTGAAACACTCTTTTTCTCTCTACTGAAACACTCTTATCCACACTACTGAAATGCTCTCACATAAACAACTGAAATGTTTTTCTCACACACACTACTGAAACACTCTTATACACACTACTGAAATGCTCTCACATAAACAACTGAAATGTTTTTCTCTCACACACACTACTGAAACCCTCTTTTACACACTACTGAAATGCTCTCACATAAACAACTGAAATGTTTTTCTCTCACACACACTACTGAAACACTCTTATACACACTACTGAAACACTCTTATCCACACTACTGAAATGCTCTCACATAAACAACTGAAATGTTTTTCTCTCATACCCTACTGAAACACTCTTTTTCTCACTACTGAAACACTCTTATCCACACTACTGAAATGCTCTCACATAAACAACTGAAATGTTTTTCTCTCACACACACTACTGAAACACTCTTATACACACTACTGAAACACTCTTATCCACACTACTGAAATGCTCTCACATAAACAACTGAAATGTTTTTCTCTCACACCCTACTGAAACACTCTTTTTCTCTCTACTGAAACACTCTTATCCACACTACTGAAATGCTCTCACATAAACAACTGAAATGTTTTTCTCACACACACTACTGAAACACTCTTATACACACTACTGAAATGCTCTCACATAAACAACTGAAATGTTTTTCTCTCACACACACTACTGAAACCCTCTTTTACACACTACTGAAACACTCTTATACACACTACTGAAATGCTCTCACATAAACAACTGAAATGTTTTTCTCTCACACACACTACTGAAACACTCTTATACACACTACTGAAACACTCTTATCCACACTACTGAAATGCTCCCACATAAACAACTGAAATGTTTTTCTCTCACACCCTACTGAAACACTCCTTTTCTCACTACTGAAACACTCTTATCCACACTACTGAAATGCTCTCACATAAACAACTGAAATGTTTTTCTCACAGACACTACTGAAACACTCTTATACACACTACTGAAATGCTCTCACATAAACAACTGAAATGATTTTCTCTCACACACCCTACTGAAACACTCTTTTTCTCACTACTGAAACACTCTTATCCACACTACTGAAATGCTCTCACATAAACAACTGAAATGTTTTTCTCTCACACACACTACTGAAACACTCTTATACACACTACTGAAATGCTCTCACATAAACAACTGAAATGTTTTTCTCTCACACTCTCCTGAAACACTCTTTTTCTCACTACTGAAACACTCTTATCCACACTACTGAAATGCTCTCACATAAACAACTGAAATGTTTTTCTCTCACACACACACTACTGAAACACTCTTATACACACTACTGAAACACTCTTACACACACTACTGAAATGCTCTCACACAAACAACTGAAATATTTTTCTCTCACACACACTACTGAAACACTCTTTTTCTCACTACTGAAACACTCTTATACACACTACTGAAATGCTCTCACATATACAACTGAAATGTTTTTCTCTCACACACACTACTGAAACACTCTTATACACACTACTGAAACACTCTTATCCACACTACTGAAATGCTCTCACATATACAACTGAAATGTTTTTCTCTCACACCCTACTGAAACACTCTTTTTCTCACTACTGAAACACTCTTATCCACACTACTGAAATGCTCTCACATAAACAACTGAAATGTTTTTCTCACACACACCACTGAAACACTCTTATACACACTACTGATATGCTCTCACATAAACAACTGAAATGTTTTTCTCTCACACACCCTACTGAAACACTCTTTTTCTCACTACTGAAACACTCTTATCCACACTACTGAAATGCTCTCACATAAACAACTGAAATGTTTTTCTCTCACACACACACTACTGAAACACTCTTATACACACTACTGAAACACTCTTATCCACACTACTGAAATGCTCTCACATAAACAACTGAAATGTTTTTCTCTCACACCCTACTGAAACACTCTTTTTCTTACTACTGAAACACTCTTATCCACACTACTGAAATGCTCTCACATAAACAACTGAAATGTTTTTCTCTCACACACACTACTGAAACACTCGTATACACACTACTGAAACACTCTTATCCACACTACTGAAATGATCTCACATAAACAACTGAAATGTTTTTCTCACACACACTACTGAAACACTGTTATACACACTACTGAAATGCTCTCACATAAACAACTGAAATGTTTTTCTCTCACACACACTACTGAAACCCTCTTTTACACACTACTGAAACACTCTTATACACACTACTGAAATGCTCTCACATATACAACTGAAATGTTTTTCTCTCACACCCTACTGAAACACTCTTTTTCTCACTACTGAAACACTCTTATACACACTACTGAAATGCTCTCACATAAACAACTGAAATGTTTTTCTCACACACCCTACTGAAACACTCTTTTTCTCACTACTGAAACACTCTTATCCACACTACTGAAATGCTCTCACATAAACAACTGAAATGTTTTTCTCTCACACACACTACTGAAACACTCTTATACACACTACTGAAACACTCTTATACATACTACTGAAACACTTGTGTACACACTACTGAAATGCTCTCACATAAACAACTGAAATGTTTTTCTCTCACACACACTACTGAAACACTCTTATACACACTACTGAAACACTCTTATACACACTACTGAAACACTCTTATCCACACTACTGAAATGCTCTCACATAAACAACTGAAATGTTTTTCTCTCACACACACTACTGAAACACTCTTTTTCTCACTACTGAAACACTCTTATACACACTACTGAAATGCTCTCACATAAACAACTGAAATGTTTTTCTCTCACACACACTACTGAAACACTCTTATACACACTACTGAAACACTCTTATCCACACTACTGAAATGCTCTCACATAAACAACTGAAATGTTTTTCTCTCACACTCTCCTGAAACACTCTTTTTCTCACTACTGAAACACTCTTATCCACACTACTGAAATGCTCTCACATAAACAACTGAAATGTTTTTCTCTCACACACACTACTGAAACACTCTTATACACACTACTGAAACACGCTTATCCACACTACTGAAATGATCTCACATAAACAACTGAAATGTTTTTCTCACACACACTACTGAAACACTGTTATACACACTACTGAAATGCTCTCACATAAACAACTGAAATGTTTTTCTCTCACACACACTACTGAAACCCTCTTTTACACACTACTGAAACACTCTTATACACACTACTGAAATGCTCTCACATATACAACTGAAATGTTTTTCTCTCACACCCTACTGAAACACTCTTTTTCTCACTACTGAAACACTCTTATACACACTACTGAAATGCTCTCACATAAACAACTGAAATGTTTTTCTCTCACACACCCTACTGAAACACTCTTTTTCTCACTACTGAAACACTCTTATCCACACTACTGAAATGCTCTCACATAAACAACTGAAATGTTTTTCTCTCACACACACTACTGAAACACTCTTATACACACTACTGAAACACTCTTATACACACTACTGAAACACTTGTGTACACACTACTGAAATGCTCTCACATAAACAACTGAAATGTTTTTCTCTCACACACACTACAGAAACACTCTTATACACACTACTGAAACACTCGTGTACACACTACTCAAATGCTCTCACATAAACAACTGAAATGTTTTTCTCTCACACACACTACTGAAACACTCTTTTTCTCACTACTGAAACACTCTTATCCACACTACTGAAATGCTCTCACATAAACAACTGAAATGTTTTTCTCTCACACACACTACTGAAACACTCTTATACACACTACTGAAACACTCTTATACACACTACTGAAATGCTCTCACATAAACAACTGAAATGTTTTTCTCTCACACTCTCCTGAAACACTCTTTTTCTCACTACTGAAACACTCTTATCCACACTACTGAAATGCTCTCACATAAACAACTGAAATGTTTTTCTCTCACACACACACTACTGAAACACTCTTATACACACTACTGAAACACTTGTGTACACACTACTGAAATGCTCTCACATAAACAACTGAAATGTTTTTCTCTCACACACACTACTGAAACACTCTTTTTCTCACTACTGAAACACTCTTATACACACTACTGAAATGCTCTCACATAAACAACTGAAATGTTTTTCTCTCACACACACTACTGAAATTCTCTTATACACACTACTGAAATGCTCTCACATAAACAACTGAAATGTTTTTCTCTCACACACACTACTGAAACACTCTTATACACACTACTGAAATGCTCTAAAAAACAACTGAAATGTTTTTCTCTCACACACACTACTGAAACATGCGTATACACACTACTGAAACATTCTTATACACACTACTGAAATGCTCTCACATAAACAACAAGAGGGTGGCTTATAAATAGAGATGTCTTCGGCCAATATCAGCCGATAAATGCTTTAAAATGTAATATCGGAAATTTTTGGTATCGGTTTCATAAAGTAAAATGTATGACTTTTTAAAACGCCGCTGTACGGAGTGGTCCACGGACGTAGGGAGAAGTACAGAGCGCCAATAAACCTTAAAGGCAATATCTACGGCTTTTGACACACACAACTGAATGCAAACGCATACTTGGTCAACAGCCATACAGGTCACACTGAGGGTAGCCGCATAAACTACTTTAACACTGTTACAAATATGCGCCACACTGTGAACCCACACCAAACAAGAATGACAAACACATTTCGGGAGAACATCTGCACCGTAACACAACAGAACAAATACCCAGAACCCCTTGCAGCACTAACTCTTCCGGGACGCTACAATATACACCCCCAGCTATATCCCCCACATCAACCCCGCCCACCTCAACCTCCTTATGCTCTCTCGGGGAGAGCATGTCCCAAATTCCAAGCTGCTGTTTTGAGGCATGTTAAAAAAAAATAATGCACTTTGTGACTTCAATAATAAATATGGCAGTGCCATGTTGGCATTTTTTTCCGTAACTTGAGTTGATTTATTTTGGAAAAACTTGTTACATTGTTTAATGCATCCAGCGGGGCATCACAACAAAATTAGGCATAATAATGTGTTAATTCCACGACTGTATATATCGGTATCGGTTGATATCGGAATCGGTAATTAAGAGTTGGACAATATCGGAATATCGGATATTGGCCAAAAAAGCCATTATCGGACATCTCTACTTATAAAGCTTAAATACGTTGGAAGTTTAGCGCCATCTAGGCATCCGCATAAAGGTCGCAAATATCCACAAAAAAAACACATACTTATTTATGTCGAAAACAAACCAAAAAAGAAATACAAACACCATCGAAAAATGTCCCATTAGTTTTGTTTTTTCAAACATCTTATTAGTTTTTCCTGAAGCCAAAATGTTCGGCTATTCTTCCCCATTTTGAGGGGATTAGTTGTTATTGGCCGCTGGGATCCCAGCATGAACTGCGTCTGTGACAGTCAGTCAGTCTGCTAAAGCCGACATTCACTCATTAGTAGCTCCTTAATCTTAGATGCTGGTTAACGGTTAAAAAACAACAACCTTCAGACGAGAAAGGTCTCCTTCAGAAGATCCACTCATTGGTCCTTTTTTGGTTGAATATTTTTCCATTTCAAGGATTTTTTTTTCTTCTTCAGTCTACTGACTGGAACCTCGCTGTGTTCAATTAATACAAAAAAAGAGCAATCTTTCTCTGAGGAAGGCTGATAAGTGACCCTGCTGTTAAGACAAATTAAAGATCAGGACGAGGACCCAGTGTGGTCAAACATCAACTTCCATCCTAACATCCTTGGATTGTTTGTTTTTTTTCACTCACTTTTTCCTCCAGTTGGTTCTTGGCCTGTGTGCATCCTTGATCTTCTCGCCCTTCCTTACTTTGGTGCATCGTCTTTAGTTATGCCTTTGAAATGTGTCTGTCGAGGCAAACACACACACACACACACACACACACACACACACACACACACACACACACACACGCACGCACACACTCTTGTATTTCTTACCTTCTTGAGACCTCCGGAAAAAAATGCCTACCTCTTTAGGACCACCTTTTCTAGAAGATTTGTATTTACAACAATAATAATAACATATACATACTATGCAAATATTAAAAAAAAGCTTGTTGTGAAAAATGAGTTGGAATTTCACAAGAAAAAGGTCACAATTTCACAAGAAAAACTTAGAATTTTGGCAGTATTATAATAAAAGTCGTCATTTTACTCAACGCAAGTCGAAATGTTACAAGAAAAATTGAACATTTGTGCAATATTATGATAAATGTTGGAATTTTACTCAATAACAGTCGCAGTTTTACAAGAAAAGCTTAACATTTTGGCAATTTTATGAAAAGAGTCGTAATTTCACTCACAATTTTCATAAGAAATCTTTAAAATGTTGTCAATATTATTCATTATTCATTCATTATTTATTTATTTCAGGCAATGACATAAAAAAGTACAAAGTTGACAACACATGATAATATAAATTAATATAGTGCAAAATGTAATGTATAGTATGTAATGCATGTAATGCATTATAATAATAATCGGAATTTTACTCTGTAAAATTATGACAAAAGTCACAGATTTACTCCAAAAAATGTCACCATTTTACAAGATCAACAAAACAATTGGCAATATAATAATAATAATAATAATAGATTTTATTTGTAAAAAGCACTTTACATTGAGCAAACAACCTCAGAGTGCTACAGTGTACTAAAAAAATAATAAAAAGTTAATACAATTAAATAAAAATAAAAACTAGAACAGCCTAATAGCTAGAACTAGTATGCATATATCTAAAAGAAGGATTTTTAAGCCTTTTTTTTTTTAATTCAATATTTTGATAAAAGTCAGAATTTTATACGACAAATGTCACCATTTTGCATTAAAAAGTAATAATATTACGAGAAAATATTGCATTATTACAGAAACAGAAAGAATATGAGAAATTGTTCCCAGTTTTAGGAGAAAAAAGTCGACACATTGTGAGAAAAAGACTGCTTTTAGTTCTTTCTTTTTTTTTTGTAATTGGCTTTTAATCTTCATTATTTACTTGAAGTTATTACAGTATGTCTCTATATACTTTTTTTTTCTTTTAAATAAATTTTGGCCAAAGGGGGCGCATTTCAATTTCTTACACACACTTGTTATTTCATATGTTGACCAGAGAGGGAGGACTTTTAAAACCGACACAGTCAATTTGAAAAATCCCTCCTTTTTGGGACCACCCTAATTTTGATAGATTTCACCACCAGGGGTGCAAATGAGATCTCTATTTTTTTGTTTTTTGTAATGTGCTTAAGGCCGACGACAAAGGAGTCACGGACCACAGATGGCCCCTGTGCCGCACTTTGGGCAACCCAGCTGTGGAAGCTAACTGTTAATGGCCACTATAGTCTTAGTACCGTAGTGCGTTTGTTCATCCTATGGTCACATACGGGACGCGGGTTGTCTTACGTCAGCACCGGAAGCCGTAAAATCAGCTGTTCACCTGGCAGGTTTTTTCAGGGATGAATAGGGAAGTCCTTCTTTAGTTTTGTCATATATTGCTGCCTTTGCACCTGTCAATATGTACTTTTCTATGCACATTAAATCAACAAAATAATCCTGACTTTGGAGCAATGTTCACGGACTCTAGTATTTGGCTCTCTATTAGATGCAATGGTTTCGGTCCTAACTTGTTCACCGGTCCTCATATGGAAGGTACTTTTCCTTGTTGATGTCTCAAGAAGGGTAGAAATACATGAACACACACACACACACACACACACACACACACACACACACACACACACACACACACACACACACAGTATACAAGAGAGAGCGAGACACATCCTTCAGACTGTGAAGGCGACCCACAGAGCAGGAAGCGAGGATAAGGCTCCACACTCCCCGCTGGTCAAAGAGAGAATGAGCAGGAGAGATAATGCCTTCTCCTTATCTCCCACACCACCGCTAAACCCCGCCCCACCTTCTCACCCCCACCCACTGACACGCGACCATAGCTTGCACAATTCCACTGCAAATATGTCCATCAGTGTAAACTTGAAATGAAAGATATGCACGCTTGTCGTTCTTATCGAGGGCTACATCGCCCTCATGGCGCTGTTTGTTACACTGAATGATATATGAATAAAAAGTAGGGAAGGGATTCATATGGTCTCATTCCTGGAGGGGGGAATGCAGTCTGCTAAAAATGATGGAAAGCGCCACTCTACATAGCAACTGACGTGGTCAAAGTAGGAAATGCCACAACACACATTTTAAGACATTCAATACTCTACTGGCATTAAGTGGATAGTGCATGTCTCCGACGTGTCACGTTTCATGTGTCAGGTAAACCGAAGCCATATGAATCCCCTTCCTACTGTAAATGTAAATGGTGCGCCTCGTGATTTTATTACACAATTGCCGATGCATTGTATTTAAGTATTTTTTTCACATAAAAAATGTGTCAGAATAATTGTATCTAAGTTATCACAAAACGTTGTGTTGCCATGAGTTCCCGGCGAAAGCTGTTTTTGATCCTACCAAGCAAAAGGCTTGTAAGACTCCACTGTGTAGGATGGGAAGCGACATGAAGGTGTCGGTTTCTTTGATGTATTGTAATCCACAGGAAGATTTGTCTTGACCCGAGATCTACAAAGCGGCGAGGAAGCAGGACCTGACTCCCCTCCAGGCACCTTTTCTTTGAACTGTTTTGTGACCAAAGGCAGCGGATGTTTACGACCCCCTTCCTTTAGAAACAGCTCGTAATCAGGGAAAGTCCAAATAAAAGAGGAGGCGTACAATCTTTCGTCAGAGCGTGGTGGGACACTGTACAAGAGTACAGTCCAGATGTTTCTCCTCAATTGAGCCAAATTTAATTCTGTCTCTGTTTGATTCCTTGCTTCTTTGTCTGTTTAATAGATGTCATCAGTGTTTGAACCTGACAAAATGAGTACAACATTCTGGCAACAGCGGCCAGTTTTTTTACCCAAAAAATTAGGATGTTTTTAACAGCATTTTACTATAAATGCAAGAACCGTACCAATGTTAACTATGGTAAAATTTCCATTTGTTTTCCGGTCAATTACTGTATATGGGAAAACAGTACCACAGTTTTTTTTATCTACGATGAAATTCTGGCGACTGAGCGAACATCTATTGTCATGTTGACCAATTATTGACAATTTCATATCAATGTTGTCCCTGCACCACTTAAACACAACAAAACTGTCTAACCAATCAAATGTCTCCCTGCTTCTCAAAAAAAAAAGAGTTGTAATAAACTTTTCCACCACATGTGGCAGAAATGACAATATCAAACAAACAAAAGAAGTCTGGAGTGAAAGTGACAGTGTGACCTGTATGGCTGTTGACCAAATATGCTTTGCATTCACTTGTGTGTGTGAAAAGGCGTAGATATTATGTGACTAGGTCGGCACGTAAAGGCAGTGCCTTTAAGGTTTATTGGCGCTCTGTACTTCTCCCTACGTCCGTGTACACAGCGGCGTTTTAAAAAGTCATACATTTTACTTTTTGAAACCGATACCGATAATTTTGAAACTGATACCGATAATTTCCGATATTACATTTTAAAGCATTTTTCGGCCGATATCGGTAGTCCGATATTATCGGACATCCCTAGTCATGATGCATATTTTAAATAAATGCGACTGGTATTCCTAAAATGATGAAAATACGTAAATATTAAATAACATTAAGAATGTGCCCATTACTACATTACATATATACTTACATCATGTATATAAAACTTTAATAGATGTGCTCGGATGTTCTTTTAAGGGCTCTTTATAGGCAGAATAGAGCGGCTAACGAGACGTTACTATTTAGAATGTATAAAAAAAAAATCAAAAACATTTGTGTTCTTGACTTACAGAAGGGTTGTAAATGATGGGTAAAATTCCCGAAAAAGCACGGTTCCCCTTTAACTGGAATATCTTCCTTCTTTTGACTATAATTTAGAAACAATATATGATTATACAAGAAATGCAAATGTGTTGACACTGGTGATAACGCCTTGTCTCTGCTCTGTCTGCGTCACGGCGGTGTTCGGCCTTGGCAGTCAGCAGGCCGTTAAATTGACGTCTAAATTGACCATATTGGTTCCCACTATGGTCCGAGCCCCCAGCAGGCAGCACGGTGGCAGAGGGGTTAGTGCGTCTGCCTCACAATACGAAGGTCCTGAGTAGTCGTGAGTTCAATCCCGGGCTCGGGATCTTTCTGTGTGGAGTTTGCATGTCCTCCCCGTGACTGCGTGGGTTCCCTCCGGGTACTCCGGCTTCCTCCCACCTCCAAAGACATGCACCTGGGGATAGGTTGATTGGCAACACTAAATTGGCCCTAGTGTGTGAATGTGAGTGTGAATGTTGTCTGTCTATCTGTGTTGGCCCCGCGATGAGGTGGCGACTTGTCCAGGGTGTACCCCGCCTTCCGCCCGATTGTAGCTGAGATAGGCTCCAGCGCCCCCCGCGACTCCGAAGGGAATAAGCGGTAGAAAATGGATGGATGGATGGTTCCCACTACCGCACCTAAGTTGGAGTCCTTAATCTCGTTATATGCAAATATAATGACAATAAAGTCCATTCTATTCTATTCTATTCTAAACTTTGTGTGACTCAAAAGCGCCTATGCTGGCTCAATTTATTTCAAAAATAATTCTACACAATTAGCAGAATTAAAACGGTGTTTTAAAGACTCTGAATACTGTCTTCTTCTGTAAGATGTCTGGAGTTATTTTAATCTTCTCTTGTGCGGCGCCTGATGGAATATAACCTTGACATTTTATACGATAAAGGCACCCATTTTCAAACGGCAATTAGAATGAAATGACGTGGGTCTTCCTTTGCACATTTCTATTCAAGCACCACATTTGCTTGAGAAGAAAGCAAACAGCAAGACTTCCTGTTTTCGTCTTATTGGTGCAACATTTGCATCTCAAAGAATGTTTTTTTTTTTTTTTTACCGCTTCATCCTCAAAACGGTCTAATTCCACTAATCTTCACGCTTCTTTCCATCTGCTGAGTACGAAGAAGACAAAGAAAAAGGCAACACGGGAGTGATTTTTTTTTCCATTTAACCGTTGTGCCAGAAAAATATTTAAGGGAGCGGGCATCACATTTTTTCAGGGGGGACCCCTGCCAAATATTGATTCCCGCCACGGTAGCGCACACTTGTTAAAGCTTCATTGCTGGCCTGTGTCCGTCCACAAATGATTACTGCATGTAAGACAAACACTTTATAGTTGTAGTTACAAGGATATGCATTTCAAATGATTTAGGCCTTTGTCGTGTCCGAAAAATGAAAGAGTTGGCCATTTCTATGGTATTAATTGTAAAGAACTGTTATAGATCCAATGTTGATGTGATAAAACCTCTTTATTCTTTAGAAACTACATACAATATTAACTGTTATTTGTTCATGCACATAACTATGAATACAATGTTTGGATGTATTCATCAAATCAATGTATTCTTGGTTGCCAGAAAGTGATGCAAAGTGGTATTTCGACACATCTCATCAGTGCATATATTACTAGAATACCCTGAGGAGATGTACGGATGACACCGGCCGAGTCATACCAAAGACTATAAAAATGGGACCCGTTACCTCCCTGCTTGGCATTCAGCATCAAGGGTTGGAATTGGGGGTTAAATCACCAAAAATGATTCCCGGACGCGGCCACCGCTGTTGCCCACTGCTCCCCTCACCTCCCAGGGGGTGATCAAGGTTGATGGGTCAAATGCAGAGAATCATTTTTCCACACCTAATCTAAACATCTAAACTTCAGACATGGAATTGATTAGCTGGACTCTCGACTCAATTAACAAAATATTTTCGACGAGGAAAAGAGGTTCTGGGGAGCCTGGCTGCCATTGCTGCGGGGTACGTGAGAGATTCCTGGGACAAATGGAGAATCATGTGCCTCTCAGTCCTGTGGAAGCCATCTACCTATTTGGAACCATGATCGCGGGGTACCTGCTGATTGGGCTGGGCATTGCTCTGGTGTATCGTCAAATTCGTGAGACGATGGCAGCCACTCAAGGAGCCCAAAGGCTGTTCGTCGCAATGGAAGGTTTGGGCCGGGCTGTGGGATCACAGTCTGGGGCGATTTCTGAACTGAATCGCAAAATGAGTCACATCATGGAGAATCTTGTTGAAAGGGAAAAATTGGATATGAGAGCCAACATGGATGAATAGAACAGACAAGCCATTGTAATGTCTGCTCGCGGAAAAACAAAAAATCCTAATCTACGATTTGACTCCCTCGTATGGCCTTGACGCTGCAACAACAGGAGCAGGCCGGCCTCCAGGGTCCCAACCCCCCCCCCTGTTGCGAGTTTGTATGATTATATGTAACATGTTTATGTGTGCTATGGCAAATGAGTTTTATCCCTTGGACTCAGTCTGAACCCCCTCCCGAGGGTCCAGTCTTTGACTGATATTTTTTACTCTTCCCCCCTTTTTTTAAGGAGTGCCGTAAGTGTCTGATCCGTTGGCGGTCCTGTTCTTGTCTCCCTGTAACGTATGTCTGCTCTTAGTGGGACTGTGCTGAAAATGTAATTTCAGTTCTTATATGTGTTGTACATGTTAAAGAATGGACAATAATAAAGCATCCTGTGTGTGACAATCATTGTTACTTTAAAGGCCTAGTGAAAGCCACTACTACCGACCACGCAGTCTGATAGTTTATATATCAATGATGAAATCTTAACATTGCAACACATGCCAATACGGCCGGGTCAACTTATAAAGTGCAATTTTAAATTTCCCGCGGAACTTCCGGTTGAAAACGTCTATGTATGATGACGTATGCGCGTGACGTCAATTGTTGAAACGAAAGTATTCGGACACCATTGTATTCAATACAAAAAGCTCTGTTTTCATCGCAAAATTCCACAGTATTTTGGACATCTGTGTTGGTGAATCTTTTGCAATTTGTTTAATGAACAATGAAGACTGCAAAGAAAAAAGCTGTAGGTGGGATCGGTGTATTAGCGGCTGGCTGCAGCAACATAACCAGGAGGACTTTGACTTGGATAGCAGACGCGCTATCCGACGCTAGCCGCCGACCGCATCGATGATCGGGTGAAGTCCTTTGTCGCTCCGTCGATCGCTGGAACGCAGGTGAGCACGGGTGTTGATGAGCAGATGAGGGCTGGCTGGCGTAGGTGAATAGCTAATGTTTTTATCATAGCTCTGACGAGGTCCCGTAGCTAAGTTAGTTTCAATGACGTCGTTAGCAACAGCATTGTTAAGCTTCGCCAGGCTGGAAATAATTAACCGTGTAGTTACAGGTCCATGGTTTAATAGTATTGTTGATTTTCTGTCTATCCTTCCAGTCAGGGGCTTATTTCTTTTGTTTCTATCTGCAGTTAAGCCCGATGCTATCACGTTAGCTCCGTAGCTAAAGTGTTTCGCCGATGTATTGTCGTGGAGATAAAAATCACAGTGAATGTCCATTTCGCGTTCTCGACTCTCATTTTCAAGAGGATATAGTATCCGAGGTGGTTTGAAATACAAATCCGTGATACACAATAGAAAAAGGAGAAAGTGTGGAATCCAATGAGCCAGCTTGTACCTAAGTTACGGTCAGAGCGAAAACAGATACGTCCTGCACTGCACTCCAGTCCTTCACTCTCACGTTCCTCATCCACGAATCTTTCATCCTCGCTCAAATTAATGGGGTAATCGTCGCTTTCTCGGTCCGAATCGCTCTCGCTGCTGGTGTAAACAATGGGGAGATGTGAGGAGCCTTTCAACCTGCGACGTCACCCTACTTCCGGTACAGGCATGGCTTTTTTTATCAGCGACCAAAAGTTGCGAACTTTATCGTCGATGTTCTCTACTAAATCCTTTCAGCAAAAATATGGCAATATCGCGAAATGATCAAGTATGACACATAGAATGGATCTGCTATCCCCGTTTGAATAAAAAAAAAATTCCTTTCAGTAGGCCTTTAACATGTGTCAATATCAAAATATTATTTTGATTACGGATGAACTTCTTTTTACCGGCTCCAAAGCAAAAAACAAATAGAATAACATAAACAGTTTCCAGCCCATGACGCCAGGAGTGCGTTGTGCATGTGACAAAAGTATCTTTTCATATCATGTTTAATACAATCTGTCATACAGCAACCCCTTTAAACACTAACGGCAAGTTACGCAATCTTGACAAGATTAATCGCTGCTGATACTCTGCTGGTGTTATCGCCGTCCGACCCCGGTGGGGACACGTGCAACATGGCAAATATCACAATTATTATTATTGTTTGTGGCCCCTCGGGTGGTACACGTTGGTCTGTATCCCATTAAGGCAAATAATAGCACTGGTTGTGGACAACCTCAGGCTGTGTGCTGAGCATCTCTTATGTGCAGACAAACTAATTGGGGAGGGAATAATTGTGGTGTGGGCGGTTGCGGCAAAGTCCCCCAGCTATTGACACAAGGTTAAAAGGCCCATTAACTTGACCGGTGGACATCGGAGGCTGCAACAAACATGAGTTGATGAAGGAGCATATAAATAAACCAAATCCTTAAAGGGGAACTGCACTTGTTTTTAGGAATTTCACCTATCGTTCACAATCATTATTTTAATGACAGCAGACATTGTACAGTAAGTGATGTGGTATTATGTTTGTTCTCTGTCATGAAGTCTGCAGTGAGTTGTAATCAGTGATGTAATTGGAAAAAAAATCAAACGTCACGATGCATATTTTAAATTAATGCGACGCGTATTCCTAAAATGATAAAAATACGTAAATATTAAATAGTGCCCATTACTACACTGCAAAAACTGACATCTAAGTAAGATTAAATATCTCGAATAAGGGTGATATTTGCTTATTTTCTGTCTGATAAGATAATTTTTCTCACTAAGCAGATTTTATGTTACAGTGTTTTACTTGTTTTGGTCCTAAATGATCTCAGTAAGATATTACAGCTTGTTGCTGAGATTTGATGACCTATATTGAGTAAAACATGCTTGAAACTAGAATATCAACTGTTGCAAAGCTGTGTCATCAACACTCACAAGCATAAAACTACTTTTTTAAAGTAATCATTTCTTACTTCATGATGTATGCATATCATTATGTCAAGATAATGGCACTAGCATTTACGTAATTTAAGAATATTTTTCAACATATTGAGCAAAAAGGTGTCATTTTTTTTCTACCAAGAAAAGTGCACTTGTTATTAGTGAGAATATACTTATTTTAAGGTATTTTTGGGTTCATTGAGGTTAGCTAATTTTACTTGTTTTGGAAAGTCTTGACAAGCCGAATTTTCTTGTTCTATTGGCAGATAATTTTGCTTAGTTCAAATTAAAAAAAAATCTTCTTTTTGAACACTGACTTTTTGCAGTGTACATTACATATATACTTACATCATGTATATAAAACTTTAATAGATGTGCTCGGATGTTCTTTCAAGGGCTCTTTATAAGCAGAATAGAGCGGCTAACGAGACATTTGATTACATGTATTTACTATTTTAGAATGTATAAAAAAAAAAGAACACACGTCTTGTTTTTTTTACGATTTTAAAGATGATTAAAATAACGCTTGCAAGATGCGACTTATGGGAGTCACCATTGTAGCCTTCAAAGCCCTCGAAAACAACTTCAAAACCCTCCAACAACGTGTTATATATACACTGCAAGTCTATATATAATGTAGTAACAGACACATTCTTAACAATATGTAATATGTATAATATTTACCGTATTTTTATCATTTTAATAATTTCTGGGACAGATTTTTTCCCGCACATTGATTTCTGTTTAGCGCACACCTGACTTCTGGCAACAAGTTAAAGTTAAAGTACCAATGATGGTCACACACACACTAGGTGTGGTGAAATTAACCTCTGCATTTGATCCATCCCCTTGTTCAGGTGGGTAAAGTGTCTTGCCCAAGGACACAACGGCAGTGACTAGGATGGCAGAAGTGGGTATCGAACCTGGAACCCTCAAGTTGCTGGCACGGCTACTCTACCAACCGAGCTAAAACCTCTAAAGGCCTTAGTGGCCACATGCGTGGACAGCACCTTTTAGCTCTTATTTCCAAAATTGTGTACACTACCGACTTGGGGTCTTATGGCCGCTTATGTGGACACTTATACTGCCATCTGGTGGTGTCAGAAGAGTATAACATATAATGGAATTTGGAAAAAAAAAAGTGTAAAAATAAGAATTAGCATGTCACTAAACATGAAGTACACGTTTGTGTACTTATGGACTAAGTACATCATATAAAAATATGATTCTTAGGTTTTATTCTAATTAGGGTCCAATAAGCCCAAATAGCAAAGAGAAATTTAAAAAAGCATGTAAACAGCTTGGGCCTTAAGAGGATACCGCCCCCCTGGGAAGTGAGGGGAGCAGTGAGCAGCAGCGGTGGCCGCGCCCGGGAATCATTTTTGGTGATTTAACCCCCAATTCCAACCCTTGATGCTGAGTGCCAAGCAGGGAGGTAATGGCTCCCATTTTTATAGTCTTCGGTATGACTCGGCCGGGGTTTGAACTCACAACCTACCGATCTCAGGGCGGACACTCTAACCACTGAGCAGCAAAAGCTTTGAATTCGGGTTGCAGAATCACAGAAAAGCCATTTTAATTGAGATCATCACCTTAAAGGTTAAACGTTTTGTTACAATGTAAAGATTGAGGGGAAAAAATAGAAAAAAACGTTCAAAATGTAGTTTGGTTTAATTAAATGTTACATAATAGGAACACAGCAGGCTACTTGTGTGATAAATGGAATGACCTGAATATCAACTAAGGACAGTAAAAGGTTAAGGTTGTTGGGACATTTCACCTAACAACGCAAATTTAACACAAAAACGTATTTTTAAAAAAAAATTATATATATATATATATATATATATATATATATATATATATATATATATATATATATATATATATATATATATATATATATATATATATATATATATATATATATAATTTTTTTTATTTTTTTTATTTTTTTAAAGCTGGCTCTTTATGGAGCATAAATAGTTTATGGAAGCTGCATTACAACTAAGCAGAGTCGTGAAGGTCACCCGTTTACCGTGACCGCCTTCAAACCACAGTGCCATTTTCGAGCCTACTTTGTGTTTGGTGAGTGAATGTTGTGTAATTTCTATATGTGTAAACATTTGCAGTTTATTGCGTGAATATATCAACACTGAACCTTCTATTTTATTTATGTAAAATACACAACGGGCGTTAAACTTGTGTTGTGTTCATTTCCTGTTTATATTTTCAGTCTTACAAACCTCAATGAAAGAACAAGTGGAAAGAAATAAAACCAAGGAGGGAAAATAACTCAAAAGAAGGAACGTCAATCCTCAACAAAAACTGGAGCTTCTGTTTCTTAATATTGTTAACTAGCTGCACACGCTGGAAACGGGTAGCGAGGGCAGAATAATGAATTTATTGACAGTGCAGTGTGAAAGCCGATATGTTTACTTTGCAATTAAATAGACGCAGTCTCAAAAAAAACAAAAAACCTGCAGAGGCACTTTCTGACAGACATTTCGATGCCCTTGAAACTGCGGCCCTCTTCATTGTGTAGTTGAATAGCCCTGCTGTAGCTACTAGCTGAGAATGGGCTCTGGGCCAATCACGGGGAACCTTACAGAGCCTTGTGATTGGTTAACCTCCTCCAACCTCCGAGGACAAAGCTACGAACAATGGGAGACCGGGCTTTCTGCTCCGCCGCTCCCAGTCTGTGGAATGCTCTCCCTGACCACCTGAGGGCACCACAGACTGTGGATGCTTTTAAAAAAGGCTTAAAAACCCTTCTTTTAAAAAAATTAATACATTTTTAAAAAAGCCTTTTTTTTTTTTTTTAGATATATGCATACTAGTTCTAGCTATTTGGCTGTTCTAGATTTTATTTGTATTTATTTTGTATTATCTTTTTATTTTTATTTTTTTAATACACTGTAGCACTTTGAGGTTGTTTACTCAATGTAAAGTGCTTTTTACAAATTAAATCTATTATTATTAAGCAGCAATAGCCGTGGATCCACCTCATTGGACTCTTTTTAGAAGTGTGTATGCTTTGTGCATCGCTGATTAAAAGTCTTCCACCTTATTCTACTGTTCAAAATTGCAGGGGAAATATAAAATGTATATATTTTTAAAAAGTGTTATCAACTAAAAATGTCAATTTCTTTAGTTCCAATCATATTGCATCTACTTTTGTAAACACTGTCACACTCTTGAGCGTGAGTCCTTTTAGTTGACTTGTATGACAGTTAAGAATGTTCAAATGTGACTTAAATCATTGTTTGTACAGTTAAAGGTTTTATGATAGCGACAGTTTGACCCTGGAACAGATTACAGTCGCTCTTTATATTGTGGAAAAAGCAGCACAATGCACAAAAACTGTAATTTAATAGCAGACCTACAAACACTGTATATGTTACAGTGTGGTTTATGTGGAAACTAAACTGGG